>NC_092692.1:22687050-22894550 GCF_964275005.1 Diadema setosum
CTTCCGTACATTACTAATCAGCGCGAGATTTATGCATGAACTAAAACATAATTGTTGCTAATGTCAGTAGGTATGTTTTGGCGGCAAAAGGAGTAAGATTTGGGTAGCGATCCGCATCGTGATCTTACTCTGTATAGGGGAAATTAGTTTTCATTTATAAGTCGACAAAATGTCGACTTACGCATAAGTCGACAAAATGTCGACGTGTTTTTCTCAGTCCCGATTATGTCGACTTACGCGAGGTTGACTGTATGTGTGTGTATATGAACCAAAGAGTAAAGAGCGCATGCAGTGCGCTGCGTGCGCTTCTATACTCTTTTGTATTAGTGCTCCATGTTAATGACTGTGAAGTTTTGATGTGTCCTGTGAACAGATGCCTCCTATAAATCCTGACTACCTAGAGTACACAATACTACGGTTATAACCTTGCCTAAGTCAAATCTATTCAGTTTTGACTTCGACTTTGACTTATGAGAGAATAAAATCAGAGTTAAAGAGGAAAAACCATCAGACATCCACATCAACCTCCAGGTCACATGGTTGTGCAACAAGGCTACCCACGCCCACGCTTCTCACCATGTAAAAACCTGAGGAAGATCTTAAAGGGTATCATTACCAACTGCAATGGTCTTAAAAGCCCTGCAAAGTACTCCCAATTTCAAGCGACAATTGATCACCACAAACCAGACGTGATTCTTGGATGTGAGTCAAAGCTTGATGAAGAAACTCCTATATACAGTGTCTTCCCTTGTAACTACATACACAGTATTCCGGAAGGATCGCAGTGAGCATGGGGGTGGAGTCTTTGTGGCGGTGCACGAGTCTCTCATATTATCTACGTGTCCTGAGTTTAAATCAAACAGCGAAATCATCTGGTGTAATCTGCAGTTCACAAATGCAAAGCCGCTATTCATAGCGAGCTTTTATCGTCCTCCAGCAAATGGAAAACAAGATCTAGAGGAACTCCATCTCTCCATATCAAAGGTTGTCTCCAAACACGCAGAAGAAGCCACGTCAATATCATCACTGGAGGAGATTTCAATTTTCCAGATATTGATTGGGAATCTTGCACTTTGACTGGCACAAGCCGTGCAAGCATTCATCAACTTCTACTTGATACCGTACTGGAATTCTCCTTGACTCAACTTGTTAGGCATGTAACTCGTCCTGCATCTGGTAACATCCTGGATCTACTTTTGACATCCAACCCAGGTCTCGTCACAGACGTATGTATTCATCCAGGTATATCCGACCACAATATTGTATCCTTCATCTTCTCAGGCAATCCCAAAACTGGCTGTGTACCTCCCAGAAAGATTTTCCATTTCCACCGGGCAGACCACCAGGTCATAAAAGATGAAGCTGCAAAGTTCTCTGCTGACTTCCTCCTTTCTTCTCCAGAACTCCAAACCGTTGACGAAAATTGGAAGAGGATATCTGGTTTCCTCAAGAAATGCATGGCGGATCTGATACCATCTAAGATCAGCAAGACACGGCGTCATCTACCGTGGATCACTCCTGACCTGAAAAGGAAAATGAGGAAACGTGACAGATTGTTCAAGCAAGCCCGCAGTCACCCAAATGCATCAAAGTGGGAGATCTACAGACGGCACCGAAACATGGTTGCCAAACTGATTTGATCATGATCATGATTATGTGAATAATGTCATAGGGAACAGCTTACAGGAAAATCCCAAGGCATTTTGGTCTTATGTCAAGCACTGCAGGTCCGAAAACATGAAAATCCCCTCATTGAGATCCAACAAGAGCTCTAGCATCCACATGACCAACACAGAGAAAGCAGAGTGTCTCAACTCTTTCTTCCACTCAACATTTACAAACAACCAAGCTCGTCACGTGCATATGGAAGGCTCCATGCACTATCCCGACATAGGTCACCCGCACATTCATCGCCCTGGTGTGGCCAAGCAACTGTCAAGCCTCAACCCATCCAAAGCCTCTGGACCAGATGAACTACCACCTAAGTTTCTCAAGATTGTAGCTGATGAAATTTCCCCTGCCCTTGCTTTCTTATTTCAACAAAGCTACAACTCTGGCACTGTTCCAGTGGAATGGAAGTATGCCTTAGTGGCACCCATACACAAGTCCCGGTGATAAGTGCAATCCAGGCAATTACAGGCCAATCTCCTTGACTTGTATCTGCAGCAAGGTGATGGAGCACATAGTGCTCAGCCATATTTCAAAACATGTAGCTGCCAACAACATCTTGGCAGATGAACAACATGGGTTTAGGCAGAAATTGTCCACCACCACCCAACTCATCTCTGCCACCCATGATTGGGCACACACACCTTGCAATGCAGAGGCCAAACAGATGTCATCTTCCTTGATCTTCAGAAAGCCTTTGACCGGGTACCTCATCATCTACCGACCAAACTGGAATATTATGGCATAAAAGGAGACACACTGGAATATTATGGCATAAAAGGAGACACACTGCATTGGACCATGTCCCTGCTTTCCAACAGGCAGCAAGCAGTTGTTGTTAAGGGCTCCCGCTCGTCTTGGATGCCTGTGACATCTGGGGTACCTCAAGGATCGGTTAATTATCGGCCCAGCCCTCTTTCTGCTGTATATAAATGACATCACCACAATATAAAGTCCAAGATGCGCCTCTTCGCAGATGACAGTGTGATCTACAGAGAAATCCAAACCATGAATGACGTCGCCATCCTTCAGCAAGACCTTCAAACCCTGTCAGACTGGTCAACAAAATGGTTTATGGCATTTAATGTTGAAAAGTGTGCTTCCCTCACCATCACAAGGAAGAGAAGCCACATTGAGCACAACTACAACCTTTGCAATGAGTCTGTAGGCCTACCCAGGGTCGACAAATACAAGTACCTCGGAGTCACCATATCCAAGGACCTGCAATGGAACACACACTGTCAACTCGTACAAGGCAAAGCTAGCAAAACCCTTGGGCTGATAAGGAGAACCCTGTCATCGTGTTCCAAAGCTGTAAAATCCAAAGCATACATGAGCCTTGTCCGACCACAGCTGGAGTACGCTTCTGAAGCCTGGAATCCCTACACTTCGAGTACTGCCGAATGCTTAGAAAGAGTCCAGAAAACAGCTGCTCGCTTTGTCACCTGCGACTTCAAAAGATCCACCTCGATCAGCTTCAGGGCTTGTCGCCAGTCTGGGATGGGACCAACTGCACACACGTCGTCTCCATGCACAGAGCACCATGTTCTATAGAATACATCACCAACTAGTCAACATCCATCTTCCTCACTTCATAACCCAAGCTCCATATGTCAGCAGAAGAGATCATGTGCTCAAGCTCACCGTCCCTGTAGCATCAATTCTTCTCATTTTATCCCCGAACCACTCGCATCTGGAACCAGTTACCAACCATGGCAGTTACTGCCCCAACAGTAGCTGCCTTCCAGGAGGCTGCCCTTCCTGCCATCAGAGGGCTGAAACCTCCTGTGGGTTCCTTTTTGCTGTAAATCTTACAGAATTTTTAGTGTGCACATCACTATTTTTTTTTTTTTTTTGTAAATATACTACAACTGCACCATCACCCACTGTCACAGCACATCCCATCCCAGTTTAGTTCGGAAAGAGCTGCTTCAGGGATTATCTCATCAAGGTTCAAGGACCTGAAAAGACCTTTACTCGGGTGATTATTCGACTATGCAAGGTGGACTTATAAGCAAGGTTGTCTGTATGTGTAGGCCTACATTGTTTATCAGGTGAAGTTCATGGCCATTTTGTTAAACCTTGTCTGACTTCAGCAATATTCAAGCTTGACCAGCATCTTTAGGCGACAGACTCATTGACCTTTTGACCCCTGACCTTGTCAGACTTCATCACCCACATGTGTACTTAACCAGCATTTGAATTTAAGGTTATGTACCTGTGGTGTGAATTTGGTGGTCATAGCTCAAAACTGGAAAGTTACAGAAGTAGGCCTAAACCAAAATCTTGATGAAGCTGCCGCCTACACTGATGGAAAAGTGACGCCTGGAATCTCCCCTCTGTTACGCAAGACAAAAATGCATCTGTAATTTGAATGCTGTTGTTGATTAGTAAATGTTACGCATCTTCATATGTTGTCATTGATGGGAAAATTGTATCTGATCCTTTAAAAATAGCAACGGAGTTCAACAATATGTTTAGTAAAGTCGCTGAGTCAATATACTAAAAGAAGACTCCCCCGCGGATCCGGTAAAATGAGACACAACCACAACAGCATGGATACCACTAAACGACTTAGTAAAGTACAATCATGTTTTGTATTTGACAAGATCACCTTTGAATTTGTTAAAAAAGAACTACTTAACCTAGATTGTTCGAAATCTGCAGGGCTTGATGACCTCCACCCTCGACTGCTGAAGCTTAGTGTTGAATTGGTTGCCATTCCTATTGTGCGCATTCTTAATCAATCACTTCAATCTGGGCGTCTCCCTGATGATTTTAAAATGGCTTAAGTATAGTCCCTGGTCCCAAAGCAAAAGCAAGTCAAAAACTAAATAACTTTCGTCCTATCTCCCTTTTGTCAATTGTTTCCAAAGTGTTAGAAAGAGCAGTTCATTCTCAATTGATGGGATACCTACATAAAGAAGAATTGTTGAGTGATCGGCAGTCTGGTTTCAGGAGTAAACACTCCACCTCAACGTGTTTAATGGAAGTTTGTGAAATGTTGTGCGATAACCTTGACAAATGTCGATTTACTGGTGCTGTCTTTTTAGACCTAAGGAAAGCGTTTGATATCATTCCCCATGATCTTCTTATTAAGAAACTGAGTTTTGTTTTTTTTTTTTTTTTGGTATAGACGGTATTGAATTATCATGGTTTGAATCATATTTATTAGAAAGAAAGCAATTAGTGTCATATACAAAGGTATAAGAAGTGATTTTCTTCCAGTGTCTTCCGGTGTACCGCAGGGCTCAATACTGGGCCCACTTTTATTTTGTATTTACATTAATGACATATTAAGCAATTTACCTTTTCATATTAGTACGAATATTTCACTGTACGCAGACGACACAACCGTTTTTTCTTCAGGATATGGAGTACAGGCTGTTCAAACACAGTTACAGAATGATATAAATGTTTTTATGTAAATGGTTGAATGAAAATGGATTAGTTGTTAATACCGATAAAACTAAAGTTATGTTAATTTCTGGTAGAAGGAAGAAAAATCCAGTTAAATTACAGATCAGGATGGAAGACAAATTGTTAGAAAATGTAACCAAATTTAAGTATTTAGGCGTTATTGTAAATCAGAATCTAGATTGGTCTTTTCAGATCAATGATGATAATTTATTCTTAAGAAAATTATGAACTCTTTTATATGTATGCGAAGGATGAAGCACTGCCTGACGAAACCAGTACTCCTTCATTTATTTTTCACTTTGATATTTCCTTATATTGATTATTGTTCAACTGTGTGGGGCTCACTGTCGAAGAAAAACTTAATGAGGCTACAGAGGTGTCAAAACAAATATTGTCGCTTAGTGTTAGATGCACCTTATTATACCCCTGTTTAAATTGTTAGATTCTTTAAAAATTACAATCCGTTAAACATAGACTGGAATATAATCATAATGTATTTATGTACAAGATTTTGAATGGCCTTGCTCCCGAATATCTAAGACGAGTTTTACCTCAGCGAACTAATCCATACTCTACGAGATCAGTCTCCATGCACCAACTCTATCTAGCTAAACCCAAGTCCGAGTATAAAAAGCAGTCTTTTTCATACACAGCAACGAAGCTATTTAACTCTCTACCCGTGTTTGTTAAATCCTCCACCTCACTGCCCCTTTTTAAACGCAATGTCCGCAACATCCAGGTGGTTACCAACAATAGTTAATTTCTCGTTTCTTTGAAAGTTGTACACATGTATTCTTCCTGTCACCTTTCTTTCTCACCCTCTCTCTCTCTCCCTCCCCCCCCCCCCTCTCTCTCTCTCTCTCTCGCTATATCTATCTACAGAGGCTCTCCACTTTAATGTATCATTGTGTGTGTTTCTTTATCATTATTATGTATATATTTTATTGTATCATAAATGTGATTTGTTACAGCAGGGCTCCCTTGGAAAGCAGGCCTTGCGGCTTGAATGGGACTACCCTGCTTTTATAAAGAAGACAATAAATAAATGAAATAAATAAAAATTAAGGTGGATGTACCATAGACCTGGGGCACGATGACCAGGAGGTCCTCGAGTAGTGTCATTTATGTGTGTCAATTGTGTGTAGGTGTGCTCACATGGACAGAGACAAGTTTGTAGATGGTAGAAATTTGTACACCTATTTCCAATGGCATTCACATAATATACATTTACAGTTGTCTTTGGAAAACATCTTTTTTTAAAATACCAAAATTGCTTATCCATGATAACCTTAGATTTGCCCAATGTAGCTTATAAACATGTATGTAATGTAGAGTATGAAAAAGCAACTACTGGTGTACATGTAACAGCTGTACATGTATTAGAAATGTGGGGGGAAATCATCACAAGGTATTGCGAGTCACAAGCATTGACTGAATTATAATTCAGATGTACATGTACGTCTAATCCACTGGACAAAAAAAAAAAAAAAAATACATTGTACAAAAGTACAATGTATACTGTGTATTCCACTTCCTTGTATGTTCATGATTCATTGCACCGAGTATCTATTGTTATTTGTATGTCATTTTTAGGTAAAATGTGGGGTCTTCCAAAACTGAAAATGTATCCAATAGCACGAAGTAAACTAGAAAAGCACTCGGAGAGCACAGACCTTTGCCAAGCAGCTCATTTCCACCCAGAAACACAATGCTAAACATCATCCAATTTTCCAATATAGAAGCCTTTTGTTTACGTCATCAGCTTCCAGCTGCGCGGCGCCTTGCCCGAGCAGAGTACGGGCTTTAGTGCGCGTATGCAAACCTAAAATACAGCTTGAACTCTGAAGTTCATTGACCCTATCTGCCAAAAGATAAAAAAATCCTTCAAAAATTCATAAAAATTCTTGCATCACCACCAAAATGTAATCATCTGTTCCTTGTGTCATTATCAACTTTTTCTGTAAGATTCATCTATATTCTGCTCACAACATTTTTGAGTTATTTTGTTCACAAACAAACAAACACCAATGAAAAAAATAACATCCTGCCTTGGCAGAGGTAATAATGCAATTTCCCCGATTTACATCTGAACTTCCCATCATTAAGGACATGTAATACTTTGGGGAAGTGTGTTCTGGGTCCACAACCAAGAGGGAGTAGTGTTCATAATGGGCCAAAAAACTCCCTGTGACTGTGACTGGTGGAGAACGACTGATGATCCCCCTGGTAATGCATGACTTGTGTTTATCTAATCTGGGCTTATGATGATATTTGTTGAGTGGAAGACACTTTCATACCATTGTTGGACAAATATCTGTGTACATAACATTGCATTTCAATGGTGTTCAAAGATGTTTACCTTTGTTATGTCATCGTTTCTGTGTGAATGAGAGTCCTTCACAAGTCCTCAAACTGGACAATGCACATTTCCTTGGCTCTCTCCCTCTTTCTATTTCTGTCACACATAAAATGTAAATTGTATACAAGTCTGCATATTTGATCTTTATTAGAAAAATGTCACATTCTCCACAAAGAAGGAAATTTAACAGTGACCACAGGAAAAAAAAAATCAATTTCACATAATTATGATCAGTTAAGTCCCAGCTCACCGACAGAAGTAACTATTTGGTACCAGTAATTACAAGATATTTTCATATATTTAACAAATGCATATCGACAGCTTAATGAAAATAGTACTAAATACGATATAATTATGAGGTACTTATCTGCTAAAGGTTATAGGCAACCTCTCTATAAATATTCTATTGTGGATGTGTAGTACTAACAGCTATTTTCCTCAAAGTCAAGATGATGCATCATACATCCATGGTATGCACATGTTGCAAACAATGAAGAAAATTTTTGTACGAACAGAAACTAATTACATGTATACTCACTGAAAGTGACTTGCACCACACAGTTATGAAATACCTTTATCTTGGCTGGAAAAGGTTTTCTCTATTTGAAAAGTTTTTTCTGAATAAACAATTTGAGGATTACAGTGAGAGAGAGAGACAAAAAAAACAAAAACAAAAAAAAACAAAACAAAACAAGAAACCCATGTGTATTTGCGACTGAATTGCACAGCACTGGATGTCATTACTGTGTTAAATTAGAGCCTGATAAGACAAGCACTGCATGCAGACATATAACAAGAGCACAGGTAGATGGAACTGTGTTTAAAGGCTGCCAATCCAGAATAGCTAGAGTATACTTCCTTCTGGTGGACTACATAGACAATAGGTAAGCGAGCCCAACTGTATATCACATAAAATTAAAAGTCAATCTTGCAAAAGTCAATTCCTTCACACCAAGAAAAGTACCTGCTTCATCAATTTGAATGAAACTCTACTGCTGCGAGTGTTTGAATTTGACAAAACAAAGCAAAACCAAACCTGAAATTGGTTATATTGTAATCTGCATAGTTTTAGACATGCATGAGGTTGACTTTCAAATAAAAGGTGTCAAGTATGCAAATCATAATTAAGATACATTTGCGAGTGTGAATATGGAAAAACATAATACACTGTATGTACATTATGTAAGGTATGTAACATGTTAGAGGGCATCACTTCATCTAAACTGGTTATTTCATGCATACAAATAGATGGCATACAAACAACATGAGCTATGTACTTAAATGACACTTTTTTATGTGCATGCAGCAGGTATACTAAATGATTTCATTTTTGTTTTAAAGGATACATTAAAAGATAACACTTCACCTCACACAGCAAGCTAACTAAACAACACTAACATGCTTCTGGGTTAATTTGAGAAAGAAAAATTGAATCTCTACACAGTAACATTTGTATTAAACAACTCCAAAAATATTCATGAAAGACAATATCTAAATTGTATCAATATCTTGGAAATCAACTTTGTAAAATGGAAGTGCATTGTTTGAATGTTTTCTGAAGTGTACAGCTCTTCATAAGTAGAAATAAGAAAATTCTGTATTGCAGTATTAAGTGTATGCGTCTTGAATTTAGACTAGTCAACAGGCACTATCCATGCACGCGTCAATCACACAGATTGGATATTTTTGTGTGGTCGTCCTTTCTCTGGTCACTCTAGCTCTTAACATATTCCCTGTACGCATATACATGTGAAGTAAACAGGAAACTCAATGAAGCGAGCTGTGTGGGACCACTGAAATTTCAGTGATATATTGGGTATCTCATTATATCAGGGATAAAAACAAAAGAAAATGAAAGGAATGGGACCTGCAAAATAACTTCATCATTATCAGGTATCTAGCTATATCTGACCTCACTATAACAAGTTATCACTGTATACCCAACTGGCTTGGCCAGCTGTAGCCAAGTACCATGGTTTTATCCAATTGGCTGAGCGCAGGTTCAAACGTGCAATGCATTTGTTGGTACTGAGACAAGATGCCATGTACGCAGAGTTACGGTATGTAGCATGCATACAGAGTTTACATTCGGGATTACGTGGAATTGATAGGTTTGCAACAGGTGCAATGAGCCAACACACACACACACACACACACACACACAAATGCACATAATACACTATTAAGTGGATGTTTACGTAAGTGCTGGGTACATGTATAAGACTAATTTCCATAAATTATGGAGGAAATAAACAATGAGCATCATATTTGGGATATCCTTAGGTGGTCTTCCATGTCACAAAGATGATTTCAGGGCATGGACACATTTTAACATGATATCTGACCCAAAAGAAGCTCTAAACATTGGCTTATGTATGGCACTGAAAGCCCCCCCCCCCCCTTAAAAAAAAAGAAACAAGAAAAAAAAAGTCACATGCCCTTTTGGCAAACTCTAAATACGATATACGAGATATCTTTAACACACTGACTCATCTTTCAGAAACTTCACTAAAATCATATCCTGTTGCTAGATTTATCTTCTCCATCTTAATCTATCCCTGGTTAAATCTTAGAAGGCTAAATACATTCTGCACGCCGACAATATAATTCCAAAAGGGGATAGATTTTCATGTACATTTCAAATTTGAAAGAAATGGTTTTCTATAGTAAAAGCTCAATTCAGCAAACAATTACATTTTCAAAACCTGAGGAAATTAAAGAAACTGGAATGCTACACATGCTATGTAAGATCATTTTGTGTTACAAAACTGAGCATGTCATAACATATTCTGAAATGTAATCTTTCAAATTGCTGACATCACATACAATTTGAACAAACGGGCCACTCTCAGTATAACAAAGACAGATGAAATGCGCTTTTAATAGAGATACTAGCTGAACATCTGGGTTAGGTCTCAAAATCATCATCACTGATGACCATGGTGGAAAATTTGTTTACATGTATAACTAACTCAGTTATAGCAAAATTGTGATTAAATTAAAGCCATTTCTGTGCCTGCTGGATTAAGACGTGAGAATTCATTGCTTTTCACATTAAGACATGATTGCTCACTTAATGTCAAATAATCAAATATTTGTACCCTTCATCACATTTGGGTCCTTAGAAAATGTTTGTTGTATATGTTGGGCATGGTGTGGTCCATGCCTCCAGCTAATGAGTTTCCATGGCATCCCCTGTCACACAACTGTTCAGACAAGAAGTCTGCAGGAATTTGCACACAGCATGGCGACATATTTTATTTGTGAAGGCTATGGGAATAACGCCATTTCAAGGAAATGGGTTTCACACAATTGCCTGTCACCTAAAATCGTGCTTAACACTGCCTTTCCTCTTTTGTTGTAAGACACAATATACACAAAAGAACAATGTTTTCATTGTTTGTTCACTCATGATAACTTACAATCTACTGAACAAAGCACCAGTCTCAAGGGTTTTGTAATATTGTGAGTGTCCCGTATGTTATCATCTTAGAATCACTATCACGGGCACATAATTCCATGAATCATACAATGTACTGATATATTACGGAATGTGTATTGAACACTGTGGGTCTAAACATATTGAATTACGTTTATATGCAAAGATTAAATTTCTTACTCTCTCCTATGTTCATTCATTCAACTTCTGACCAACAACACTGCAAAATCATTAATTGGTTGTACAATAAAATCCTTTGCAATGTGAAGCCTGCCTCAAAGCACTGAAATATTCCTTCACCTTCCATTTTACATCATCAAATACATTTTCTCTCTTTTATACAGACATAGATACTGAAAGCTATTCTTAGTAGAACATGAGTACTATTCTATCTACTTGCAAAAAGGCCATGATATATTTCTGTGGCTGTACATCAAGAACTGAGTTCCAACTCTTATGATGCCAAGTTCCCATAGAATGGACTGCAAGATGATGACCGTGGGGTAATTCACAGGGCAACATGTCCAAGTCAAAGTATGAGGGGTCAAAAAAGCCAGTCATTCAGCTGCAGGTCAGTGGACTGCATTCTCCAACACCATCTCCAGAAACTGCATCACATATGATAGAGGAAAACAGTATGCCAGGGTATCAAATTTGGGATTTTTTCCCCCTTCATAATAAACATTATACACAATGCTCATTTGCAAAGCAACATAAAACAGACTGGTCTTGAAAATGGGCAGCACTCACAATTACTTGGTGATACAACATATTCAGAACAAAAATCATATCAGTATGCTCATAGCAATATTAAAGGCATGTGATATCCATTTACCAAATAAATATGTGTATGATCAAAATGTTAAAGTTTTGTTTATGATGTCATTGCTACTAATACCAACACCTGATGACAAATAGAGCAAGTAACATGCAACCTCCAAGTTAAAAACTTGGGTGAGGGTGTAGATCTGGGGGCATTTCATGAAGCGTTTTGTTTGATTTTTTTTTTTTTTTCCGGCAAAAGCTGTTACGTATATTAAGCTGTTGAATTATATTACACAAGACTAGAGAGTTTAATTCTCAGAGAGAAGGGCAGAATTCATCATGTACGTCATCTAACCATCTCTTCAAAGAAAGAGTGAAAAAAAAAAAGAAAATCTCCAGAAATTGACAGGAAAGCTGATGATAAAATGACTACTTTATCACAGTCCATTTCCAATCTTGTGTATGATTTAATTACAAATATTATCTGTGTTCATACAGCTTTTTCCTGCATTTTTCTTGTTGCCTTTAATATTCCTTATAAGAAGCGATTCTTGTTTTTACACTGCTGCTATTGTTTCAAATTGACTCACATCTTCATAGTGAACTGTGATGACACCATTCATACTTGTATCTTTTCTTCTGAAGGCTTCTGTGAGAGACTTGAGCATAACACACACTTGGATGAAGTCGTCAAACTTTATCGTATTTACATGGCCACGGTCAAATCTTTTCACAACCAAGTGGCAGAACTGTGGTGACCTGTATAGGAGGAAAATAAAACATTTGAGATTTACAAAAAATGGTTCAACTAGGTAATATCCAGATGTTCACATTTGACTACTGTAAAGTAAGATGTTTTCGTGGCATGAAATTTCTGTGAATCGGGGCGACTGTCTTTTTCATGAAATGTCACTGGTATTCAATACATATAGTGTAAAAGAATTTTCTTGTGCATATCAATTTCACAAATATTGCCTCTCATAAAATTTGCAAAATCAAAATGCAAGCAAACATTTCTGGTTTTACAGTTTCATGGCCTTCATACCATTTTTTGGTAGGTGAGTGTGTTGGTTTTTCTTAATTTACAAAACTGATTTTTTTTTTTCTCTGTTCCTCTAAATGTGCACTTGGGCAAAACTGCAAGAAGCATTGTAGGGAAATATGCATATTCCTTCAAAGTATTTCAGTAATTTTGATTGCCAAAACAGTTTGCAGCATCTAACTGGTCCAGCTGAGTGTAAAAAATGTTTAAAGGCATAATTTACCATTTGCAGATGAAATCATTAGTGCTTTAAAATAGTTCTAAAATGTGAGTTAGGGATAGAAACAACCACTGTCAAAATTTGAATCCGTATAATCGATGTTAAGTGTTGTTAAAGACACAAAATGTGAACAATAGTTATAATAAAAATGTTTCCAGACTAAACCGTATACAGTTACGGTTTATTGAGAAAAACCCTGATATCTCCTTATATTTTAGGTTTTATTGCAAATATTTCATATGGTAGGATGTTTTATGATGCAACAGACCTACACATATGCATCAAATGTGATATCTGGAACATTTTTTAAATCACTGCTCCCAAAGGTAAACTGGACCTTTAATAATACAGTAGTCATACTTAATTAGGAGATTTTCTCCCAAATGCATCACTGGAACAAACCTTCATTAATATGATCCACAAAATAACCCTTCTCAGAGTTCATAGTACATATCAAGTCATGATGCCCAAGACCTTGCCACTGCACAGAAAGAGGCAGCACTGTTGAATGCATTTGTTTTATTACACCAATTGAGTGAATAGGTACACTATAAAAATGTCTGAGCGATGAACACATTTTTCTCACATCATCCCTTCCTTCTTTCGCTGTCTGTCACACACGTCCACAAACACACTACATGTACAGATGCACAAAGAGGTGAAGGCAATTCCATATTTGCACTGAGTGGTAGTATAAAGTGCATCAGTCAAAACTGACCATGCTCTATGTGACTGCCAGCACTACATCCTACTGCCAAACTGTAAATGTTCAAACTGTGCAATTGGTAGAATC
Organism: Diadema setosum; assembly: GCF_964275005.1. Classification (NCBI taxonomy): domain Eukaryota; kingdom Metazoa; phylum Echinodermata; class Echinoidea; order Diadematoida; family Diadematidae; genus Diadema; species Diadema setosum. Next base: position 22,700,757 of record NC_092692.1, read on the forward strand.
TATCTGGGATTGGTTGGAAAATAATACTTCTGGCCTAAAGGAAATCAAATCGTTTGGGTTACTTGTATTTCTACGGATCTATGTATCATTTGTTTACATTAATGAGGGACAATGGAAGCATTTCAGCCAAAATGTCCCAATTATTTGTGGTTTATGGTTCCAAATAACCAGGGAAAATAACATATAAAAGTTTGCAGACACATTTGACTCATTTGCAAGTTTCTTACTGTAAGCATGTACATGTAATTAAGTTGGGCAAGCTTGGCAAACTGCGACACACAAAAAACCCATGTGGACCACCTTGAAGTGTATGTAAAGCATTATACTGTGAACGTATCAATGTAAACTTGTAAAAGATACCAGTTTAGAATGCCATGGGACACCACAAGTATACAGACCTATCAAATTTTGCAGTACTGAGATGAGAATAGCTACAAATAGCTTGAGTTACTGGTACACTTACAATCTATAGCCAAATGTAGCAAAAGCATGATTCAATTCTCCTGCATCAATGTTGCCTGATCTGTCACGATCAAATCTGTGGGAAAAAAAAACACAGAAGCCAGCATTACCTTGTGATAATCTGTCACTAAGAAAACATCACAAACCATGTGATTACTCTGCTCAGTATGACATCATAATCACAAAGGCAAAGAGAAAATTTGAGGAAATTCAGATAAATATCACAGAAGTTACAATGATCAGAACACTAGCTTTATATCCATGAACATCTTAAACACCTACGGCCCATGATTGTCATAACTTTGGTAGTTGTATACATCTTTTCTCCTCTTCATGTGATTCCAAACTCATTCTCAACTCAACAAATCTCAATTTTACTCCAAATAGGAAAGTTTCTCCTTTGCTCTGCTCTAGGTATGTGAAGGACATGCTTTTACACACATCTCTCCATGCAGGGGAAGTCAAGATCTTTACAAAAATCCTCCACCCCCGGAAAAAAAAAGAAAAAAGGAAAACAACAACACAATGGTAACCTTCGGGGTCATCTTCTTTAACAACTGAGAACTACTGAAAATGGTGTACAGTTCTGTGAAACAGTACTATGGATGAATCACAGGATATGTCACCTAAACAGTCACAGTTATCTCCTTATTACCAATTAAAATACTTTCTCCACTTCAAACAGATTTTCACTAATCTACAGCCCAATTCACTTCCCTTTGGGTGCTTTAATTGATATTGACATAAAGGTGAGTCACAGATCACAAGCAGTGGCTGAAATATACAATACGGTACCGGTAATTCTCCAAATGAGCGCCTTGTAATGAAAATTCTGTACTTTCAATCTTTACAGTTCAGAATTCCTATAACAGGTAGCAGTACATGACATGTCAAAAAAGAAGAAAAGACAAATGACAGGCATATTTTTTGCATAGACCTGAATACATATTTATTGTGAGAACATGAATGTTTATGTTTAGTGCATTTGCAACAAAGTAATCAGCTGTCTTCAGCACAAAAATGTTTAATATCCAAACATGCATTGTTTGCACTGTTCCACTACTGAACAGATTCTCTTTCATTCTTAATATCATACTCTTGAAATAGTGAATACATTTGTTGTCAATTCTCATTCATATACCATCAACATGTACTTATCATGCACTCATAAACATTTTTCACACACACCTGTCAAAGCACCCTCTCCAGTCTTGAATGTACTTCCAGAGAGCAGCAAATTCATTGAAGTTGATCGTTCCATTCCTGCTCAAGAAATAATGTGATATGATAGTTACAAAATCAGCATATTAGTTGGTACATTACTTGCGAGGGACATGCTACGATTAAAGTGCAATTCAGCATCATGTCTAAAGTTGGCTCTAAAATATAGTAAAAAGCAGGGAAACGAAAATGGTAGGGGTTTCATAAAAATTGGACCTAGCAAAAGAAATTTATGGAATTTTGAGGTTTCCTATGTATTTAATAGTCACTAGCAATAGTTGCAACCACACAATATTGTAAAACCAGAGGTATTTGCGGCATGAAACTTTTACAAATTTGAGCTGATGGCCTTTTTCGTGCCATGAAATTTTTGCAAATTAGCACCACCATTCAACGCATACCATGCCTTTTAATTTCAAAAATCTTAATCAAACCTAATTTTGGTTTAAGTTTGAGAAAATATTATGCACGTAACAATTTCTGATTTCACAGTATTCAAAATTGGCAGAGGTAATAATGTCATAAGAGTCCCTTCTCAACTGTACAAATATTCACTGAATGTCTTTTTTCTTGATTAAATTGAATCGAAAATTAAATGTATTCTTCAAATCAAATTATTGTAATCTTGGAATAATTTTGTAACAAACACATGTATGGGGTTAACAGCTAGTAGTTATGAAGTCAGCAAGAGAAAACAAGGTGTAATGTTTTTGTGAAAAAACCAGTGAAAGTTGTCATCATTTTTCTATTTGAATGTATGTTGGGAAAAATGAGTGAAACTTAATGATTTCTGGACTTTCACATTCCATATCAAAATTTCAATGAAACTTAAAAATAGAATTAATTCCGTTCATCTGCTTTTATTCTTTTCATATATTCAACTTGAACGAAGTGTGAAATTGCATATTAGAGGACAAGTTCACCTGAATAATATACGTGTGGACTGAATGAATGCAGCAATATCAGAACACATCAGAGAAAGTTGGAAGAAAATCGTAAAATCCGTTCAAAATTTATAAATTTTGAAAGTGTATGAGCAATCACTGCTGTATGAGAAGACTGCTCTGACTACTACAGTGTATGATGTCACACGCGTAGAATGATACAGCAGTGTCTTCCAAAGCATTTCTTACCCGATTAAGCAATCCGATCAACCGGATACCACGTGATATGTCACTTACAGCCACCGCTCAGCTCCTCTAAAGTCATACAACAGCCTTAATCAGTGTCTGCAACGTAATTTTAGTAAACAATTTGCATGGGGCTTCAACATATCATGTAAACCAAGTCCTCATCACGCTACATTGTGCGCTTCTAAACATGTGTCATGTGCAGCTAAAGTCCTATGCATGGTATGCAGCCAAGTGCTGCAGCAAATTCTGTTGACCCCATGTGTTTCATGGCGACAGTAAGTTTATTTCCCACGTACAGCCTAAAGAAAGGTTAGAGTTTCAGTAGAGTTAACAGTTTATTTTTTGTTTTCCCTCAAAGCTAGCTAAAGGAATTTACAACTGTAGTGTTAGTGTGTTACTGCGCGTGTGGTGCTGGTGCAAGGGCTCTTTAACGCTACGCATAAATGCATCTACATTACATACCAGAGATATGGCAATTCGATTGTACATGTACACTGCATGTATGTTGAAATGTAAACCCAAACTCTCTGTCGACTTTCAGCACATCATAAATTCTTCAAAATTTATATTTACACAAATTTGAAAAGCACAAAACTATGGAAATAGATCAATTTCTTCTGGAAAATTCCTAAATGTTAAACCAAAATGTATCCCAGACTATTCTGTAAATATAACATGCATCGTAACTGTTTTGTTGAACTTGTACATGAATTGAAAGCAGAGTAACCCATTGAGCAGTACCCGATTAAATGGAGAGTACTGTATGAGGAAAATATACAGATTTTCCACAAAATTTCAATTTTTGAAAAGAAGGTACACATATCCTCAACTTGTTACTGATGTATGTTGAGGTTAATATTATTCTCCCTGCTTTCTGAAAGAGGCAAACCAAGTGCCAATTTTTATATGAGAAAAGTGGGAATATGTTGAAATTTCTGTTTTCTTTACATTGTCTTACGCATGTGACATCACAAGCTGGAGTAGTCTTCTCATTCAGCGATGACAGCATTGAGACTCCAAAATTTCGTAACTTTTGAACGGATTGTCTGATTTTCGTCCAATTTTCACTGATGTGTTCTACTAATATTGTTGCATTCTCTCAATCTGCAAGTATATCAAGGTGAACTTGTCCTTTAAAGATCATTTGAACCATCATTAACATTTTCAGTTTTGCTTAAGCGTAACACTCAAAACAAAGAAAATATCACACATCGTCATGTGCTTGAAACACAAAACCACAAAGATCAAATTAACAACAAAATGTTGACATTCAGAGACTAAAACTAACTGAACAGTGATTACAACAGAGCAGTAAAATTACATTACAACATTTGTCAAATGTGACTGCCCAACTCAAAACTGACAAAAAGTTGCATATTAGGATTCTCTGTAATAAACCAAAATACATGATGCATGTCAATTGGGATGACTGAATAAAGTGGAAAGTGGAAATTCATTTTGACCTACTTTTTATGCATTTTGAGCTGGGCGGTCATAATCAAAGGTCCTGTTTACCTTTGGGAACAGTGATTTAAAAAATGTTCAAGATACCACATTTGATGTATACGTGTAGGTCTGTTGTATCACAAAACATCCTACCATATTTTAAAATTTTCGCACTAAAGCCTAAAATATAAGGAGATATCAGTATTTTTCTCATTAAACCATAACTGTAGACTGTTTAGTCTGGCAAAATTTTTATTATAACTACTGTTCACAGTTTGTCTATTTAACAATACTTAACATTGATTAATACGGATTCAAATTTCTACCATGGTTGTTTCTATCCTAAACTCATATTTAGGAACTATTTTAAAGCACTAATGCTGACTTTTTGTTTCATCTGCAAATGGTAAATTATGGCTTTAATGTGTTTCCATATTGCACTCAGTATTTGACTTATGAGATTTTACCAACCAACATACACTAAAGCAGCTACTTTAATGACATGAAATAAAACATCCACTGGCATAATTGCTTCAAGGTCCTGTTTACCTTTGGGAGCAGTTATTTAAAAAATGTTCAAGATATCGCCTTTCATGCATATGTGTAGGTCTGTTGTATCACAAAACATCCTACCACATAAAATGTTTGCAATAAAGCCTAAAATACAAGGAGATATCAATATTTTTCTCAATAAACTGTAACTGTAGACGGTTTAGGCTGGAAACATTTTAATTATAACTATTGTTCACATTTTGCATATTTGACTATACATGTATTTAACATTGATTTTACTGCTTCAAATTTTCACAAGGTTGTTTCTATCCCTAACTCACATATTAGAACTATTCTAAAGCACTAATGCTAGGTTTCTGTTTCATCTGCAAATGGTAAATTATGCCTTTAAATGTGTACAATAATGTACATGAAGTATTCCTGTATGATTGACTTCATAGGATTGTGTTTTTGTTTGTTTGTTTTTTTCAAATCACCTCCTTTTGCCAAAAAGACTTTGTTGCAATATATATTTTTCTCTTTGTTAAATCCCTTTCAATGTAGTTCAGGGTCTTGTTTCACCAAAAAAAAAAAAAAAAAAAAAAAAGTCAATGTGCCTGGCAACCACCTCAATACAACAGACCCATTTCTTATGTGAAAATTAAAGCTTTGTAATACTAGTTCATGGGGTTTTCCATTATTACACAGTACATTGGTTTGAACCCTTTTCTGCATATCATGCTGCCCAAGATTATGCCAGCTGTTCACAAAAACTTGTAATCCCATTTGGTAGCATGCGATTCACAACAATAACACAAATAAGCTAAACTGTATCTTGCTTGTGTAGCATTCTCAATTGAACCTCGCATGAAGCCAAAGATTTGAACTTCTGCCAATTAGTTTGACTAGAGAGACTATGTTCTTTATGTTAGAAATCAGATGCCTTCTTGTGGGCTGGTGATTACAGTGTTTTTCAATGGAACTTTATTGACATTTTGACCTTTGACCTTGTCTGATTTGCCCAATTTTTTAACTTGAGTCGCATTTTTAGGTAATATACCTTGTGTTCATTGCTCAAAGCTGTGGGAAGTTGACAGCACAGAGTATGGTGCTTAAATCAAGGAAAGTTTTGCAATATTGTGACCTCTGACCTTGTCAGATTTCATCAATATTTGAACATGACTGACATTTTTAGGTGATGTATCAGTGGTGTGAATTTGGTGGTCATAGCCAAAGCTGTGAATGTTATTGAGAGTATACCACAATACTACGTGTACCAGCACAATGCTTATTATGTACAGTTCATTGACCATTTGACCTTTGACCTTGTGACAATTCACCAATACTCCACCTGTCTGGTATCTTCAGGTGATGTACCTGTAGTATAAATGGTCATAGCTCAATGCTGTGGAAAGTTATTGACAGTACACCTCAATACTACATGTATGTGCACAGTGCCTATTAGGGCAAGTTCATTGACCTTTTGACCTTTGACCTTGTTGGACTGCACCCACATTCAAACTTTACGAGCATTTTTAGGTTATATGTGACCCGCTACAACAAAAGGATCCGAAAGTCGGGGGAAGACAATTTTCTGAAAATGGCAGGACAATATTCCCGTACTCTTCTACTTTAATTTCATATATAGCACAACCCATAAAAGTACTCGGTTGCGGAGATATTGATGATTTTATCAGCGCATGTCAAGTGGTTGAGGAAATCAGAGTTTTGAGAAAAACGCCTTCAAAGTTTTCCTTCCGACGCTATCATGATCAAGGGGAGGCAAGAGAGTTTTCACAGCTTGACAATAGAAGGCATGCTACTAGCGACCTCTACGATGTTCATTCAAGCTTAGCGCCAGCGGTCTACGCACGACCAATCAGTAATCAGGATGCCACGCACTGACCAATAAGATCACTCCCTTGTTGCTAGGGGCGGAGTCAAGCTGCGGCGCTAAATCCAAATCTTCGGACACGTTTCTGTTACATTGAAAGTCGAAAAATCATGTCCCAGAAAACGCTGATTTCTTGCCTTTCCTTTAATCATTTAGATTCGAAATTTCGGCAGATGATAGACAAAACATTAGACTACAAAATTATGCCGAAAGCAGAAATCCGATTGTTTTGACAAATTTTGATAATGTGACTTCAAACACGATTTTCTCAGCTAAGCCGTCAGCGACTTTAGGATCCTTTTGTTGTAGCGGGTCACATATATCTGTGGCATGAGTTTGACGGTCATAGCTCAAATCTGTGGAAAGTTATTGAGAGTACATCATATTGTTGACGATGAAGCATACATGTACATGTATGTTTCGCTTCCACTACGTGGGCGAGACAAAAATGACACAAGCCTACAAAAATAGGGAAGATATACCAGTTAACTGGAAAGTAGTAAGGAGTTACAATTCTGGAAAAAAAACAAAAACAAGAAAAAAAAAAACGGTTGACATCATTGATCCTGTTATACAAATGAAATGTTCACTGTGCAGCTGTGTGAATACGCAGACATCAAATAATCTCCATAAATTGATGTCACGAGTTTCAAATTCAACAGATGGCAATAAGAAAGACAAAGATTGTACCACTGTGCTGCCAAACTGAGTTCTCTTGGGTGAAGGTCAGGTTTGAAACATGAACAAAATTCACCATCATTATCATCTGCTTAAGACTTCCAGTAAACATTAAAGTAATGAAGGCTTTCGGTGAAGGGTTTACAATGAAATGGTGCTGCAAGAATTCACCTGTCACGGTCAAACATGCCGATCATGAGTCTGCACGTCTCGTGATTAAATGTTGACCAGTTTCCATTAAGTAATGCATGCTGGAGTTCGTCGGCTGTTATACCTCCACTGCCATCAGCATCCACGGCCTACAGAAGTCATTAGTTGTTGTTGGGTTTTTCATCAAAAACAATAAAGACACACAAGCATGTGAGGTAAGATGACACAAAGTTACAGCACTCAATTTGCTTTAATGAACAAAATTTACCTATCCTTGTCGAACATTCCAATCATGAGGCGACACGTTTCTACGTTGAAGTTTGACCAGTTCCCGTTCAGGAGTGCCTTTTGGAGTTCCTCAGCAGTGATAGCCTGACTGTTATCTTGGTCTACTGCCTACCGAAACACAAGAAGATGTCTTGGGTGAAGGGACATTCTGTATTGTCCCATCATTTCTCAATCATATGTCCACAATATCTTTGTACCACCAGGTTGGCAATACATTTTTGTGAAATTGATGGGATAGAAATACAATACATGTATCATCTTTGACTGAAGATTATGATGTACAGTCACATGACAAATTAGACTGTTACAACATTTATCTGACATATGTCAATAGTACTGAAGCAAGATCTGAGAGAAAATTGGCAGTCTTTTGCGAACGATCCTAGTGCAATTTGTATGCTCAGCACACACACAAAAATGGAGGAGCTTGCAAAAGAGGGCTACTTCAGTATTTAGATATAACCTTGTTTCCTTGTACACAACTGAGATCATCTCTGTCAATACTGACCTTTGTCCTACAATCACAGACACAAGACTTGATGCACATACACTGTACATAATTTGTATTTTCTCTTTAGAGGAAATCTCTTTAGGCCATGCAATACTTACATAATTATGAAAAAAAGACAAGAATATCAAGTGATACTGGTACGGAGTAGAGCAATAGGTTGTCATCATGTGAAATGTTATACCTTAAACCAGGACCACAGAGTTGGGTCTGCACCAGGTGGAGGTCCCCCTTGGGTGTATCCAGGGTTGTAGCCAGGGGCACCATAGCCATGGCCTGCAGGAGGAGCACCATACCTGATGGGATAGCAAGGCATGTGACATACAATTTTACATAAAACTATAATAGGTGAAGTAAAGTCATGATTCATAAAGGGGTAATTATGACAAGATCAATGTCCTTCACTATAAGTGCTGTAGTGTGCATTACATGCATGACGTGGACACTGACCATCTCTGAAACTTAGTACTGTACATCAAACATTCTGGTTATTATATTCTAACAACAACAAAAACAAACAAGCGACCAAAAATAAAAACAAATAATTCACCCCTGCTGAGGAGGTGGGGCACCATAACCTGGAGCCTGACCATCTCTAAAACTTTCTACTGTACATCAAACATTCTGGTTAATATTCTAACCACAACAAAAACAAACAAGTGACCAAAAATGAAAACAAATAATTCACCCTTGCTGAGGAGGTGGGGCACCATAACCTGGAGCCTGACCATCTCTAAAACTCTCTACTGCACATCAAACATTCTGGTTAATATTCTAACCACAACAAAAACAAACAAGTGACCAAAAATAAAAACAAATACTGTAAAAGTGGAAATTTTCGCGGTGTTGAAATTTTCGCGCATTTCGCGCAACCAGAAACTAGCGCGAAAATAAAAACACGCGAATATTTTTGCTTGCCATACGTTCCTGTGCGTGATGTCTTGATTCCGCGGAATTAAAAACACGCGAAACTCTTCTGACCCGGCCTAGCGCGAAAAATTAGTCGCGCGAAAATATCCACTTTTACAGTAATTCACCCTTGCTGAGGAGGTGGGGCACCATAACCTGGAGCCTGACCAGGGGGTGGAGCACCATACTGTGGAGCTTGCCCAGGGGGTGGAGCACCATAAGGCGCGGCTTGCCTAGGGGGCGGAGCGCCATAGCCAGGTGCTTGTCCTGGAGGAGGAGCTGCATATGGATTGCCGTACCCTTGACCCTGGGGAGGTACAGAGCCTGGAGCAGATGGGTTTGTTGGAGGAGGGGCCTGGCCATACCCTCCAGGCTGCAAAATTACACACAATAATAAGAGACAGATTTAGTTAGGTTCACAGATTTTTAAATGTCTGTTTAATCTCTTTGATCTTGCAGATTTTGCTGGCTAAATGCAGTTTGTCAACAAATATGTTCATCATGCCACAGTTGTATATTTAAAATATGTCGATAAGATGAACTGGTACACCTGACAGCTGTGGCCCTGCACAGAAAGTGGCCTTTATAAAAATCAGTTCTGACTCAGCTGTACAATGTACTATGACACCACTGCTAAGCCTCTGTATTATGGGATTTACAAAGATATTTCATTTCTGCCTTCAAACAGTATTCCATTACTGATTATATCCATGACTACGCCAGTACACTACCGCATACATTAGCACACCCTTGGTAATTCAGCACTGTTGCTTATATAATGACATTCCTAATACAAGTGTAGTTGCATACGACTGCCTTTACCAGCACTGTAATAGCAATTCTCAAAAGAAAGTTTGTTTGTGTTTTCCTTTTTTTAAATCATCCCCCATTACGTGATATCTCAGTTATCTACTTTTGCTGAAGAAGCACAATATATACATCATGCATTTGTATGCTTGGAATAACATACCACAGCCTATTATATCACACATGTCCTTCCCTCATTAAATAAGGCCCTTTTTTGCATTGAATAAACTTGTAAAATTTTTATTCAAGCATTACATTGAAATCTTAGGATCAGTAATCATTTGACAAACAGAATTTGGAAAGGGCATACATACAAGTGGCTTACATACTGTAAAACACGATATACAGTATTTGCGGCATGAAATTTTCGCGAATTGGAGCCGACAGCCTTTTTCGCGGCATGAAGTTTTCACGAATTGCCATTGGCATTCAATGCATATAGTGTAGGTAAAACTTTTGCGTGCATTTTAATTTCGCGAATCTTGGCTCTCGTGAAATTCGCGATATTAAAATGCACGTGAACACACGCAGCATTGTTTGACAGTCTCCTATACATATGATCAAACATCCCATTTATACTAGTAAAACACCACTTTTGACTTATGTGAGGTCAACTGAAGCAAGGTTGACAAAGGGTGTGTTTATGCTCAATTTGCGAAGGCAGAATCAGCGTTTTGAAATGCTGATTCAAAATGCCGTTCACAGGAGCACTGTTTATGCTCACTTTCTTCGAGCTTGGAAAGACCGTTTACGATTGCTTCGTTGACCTCAGCACAGGCAGGTCAAATTGGGGCGCGCGCTTTTTCGGAAGTTCTGGCCTGAGTGTGTGCAACATTCACGTTCAGTAGCATGTCTAATATCATTTTGATTATTTTACTAATGGTAAATACAGTACGTGATTAAGCGTGCCTGTAACTGACTAAGTGCGCATTGATAACGCATGCAATTATGATGTCACTGAGCATGATTACGGCAAGCCACAGTCATGCGCGTATCTCTGAGCCATTGTTAGTACCGGTCATTAGTACGCGGTCAATGGTAAAAATCTTATGCCTGCTGGGCATGTTAGGCATAATTAAAGACTGGTCACCTGATTGCTCTCAGTCATTCATTTGATTAGGAACCATATCATTTTCAGATCAGTTCAGTTCAGTTCAGTTCATGTTAAATTTCTCCATCGCAACATTATCAACAACATATGCATAGTGTAGGTGAAAGTATAACTACACGCACGTCTACTCTATAGTAAACATTGTCATTTTCAGCAGTGGGTGTACGTTTCCTTCATGAACATCTTTATTAAGTGTAGAAAACTAAAATATAAGGAATCCCCATAATCTATGATATTCATTCAATAATCGGTATGCGCTTTTTTTTTTTAACTACGTCAAAAACTCACCAAAATCCATGACTAAAATCAGGTCTGTAAGTGTACGTATTGCTCACTCCTCATCTTCTGCGTGTTATTTGAATGGCAGTCACTCTCGTATACTACAACATAGCGAGTCGGAAATATTCATGAACTAGTCGGAAATATTCATGAGCTACAGTCACTCTCGTATACTACAACGTAGCGAGTCGGAAATATTCATGAGCTAGTCACAAGTATTCATGAGCTAGTCGGAGAGCAGAAGTGACACATGCAAACGTCAAACCATTGCCGGAGCAGCACGCGCAGATACGAGTGCTTTGCGTAACACACAAAGCGCACGGGCGTGCGTAAAACGATACCACTTCCGGTTGCGCATGCGTGGCAGTTCATTGATTTTGTGAAGCTCTTGAAGAAAAAGATACCACCGCACAATCTACTCCGAAAAATTCAACAATAAGGTCTGGATACCAACGAAACACCAAATTCAACTCCACCATCAGCAAAATACGATGTAGGTGAGTGGTAAAAATTATCTTTATGTTAAAATCAAACAAAATAAAAGACATTTTATGTGATTTTGCCGTCAATAGCGACGGTCGTTTACAACGTTTAAACACTAGTATATGTCAGACTGCTGTGCTTCGCACAGCGGTCTGGTCAGGCTAGTGAAAGTAAAGAATTCATAATACAGTGAAACCCCGTTATAACAAGTTCGGTTATAACAAGGAACCGCTTATAACGAGGTGATCACGTCGGTCCCGTTTTCCTTTCCGTGTAAACCTATGGCAGAACGAATCGGTTATAAGGAGTTCTGTTATAACGAGATTCCGGTTATAACGAGGACAATTTCGGTGCATCATGACAAAGAAAAACATAAGCAATTTGATCGGATATAACGAGGTTCCATTTCTTGACTAAGTTGCCGCTTTCAAACACGCGACAAACGAAACATTAAAAACTTAATTCGCGCAATCCACGTCTTTTTCCCGTTTTGAACAGAACCGTTCCCTCCATGTTTTCTTCTAAACCTTGCAATAAGACACAGGAATGCCTTCCGATGTTCCTACTAAATTATTAACATAATCATTCGCTTTTCTTTTTCGCGAGATACGCGTGCGTGATATCAGGTCAGATCACAGCGCATCGAGAAAAAAAAAAGATAACGCATCCAAAAACTTTCCATGTAGCGACACTTGTGGCCAAAAGTGGACAATTGGAATGCGTGTGCAACTCAGCATTATATCCTTTCCATTTGTAGTTCCAACTTCCAGTTCTTTTGCTAGTTAGCAAATATGAGTGTGGATGATTAAAGCCGAAATAATTAATGAAATCATCGCGATCCCGCCGGCTGACAGTAGCGAAAAATAGTTGAATAACGCATGATGTTAACGTAATTAATCGGTGTTCAGAAAAAGAAACAAACGCATTTATTACTTTGAGTAGATCTGGATTTGTTCATTATAATTTAACAAATGATAATTTAAATATGAGTGTGTGTGATTAAAGCCAAAATAATTCATGAAATCATCGTGATCTCGCCGGGTGACAGTAGCGTAAAAATACTTGAATAACGCATGTTACCCTATACTTAATCGGTGTTCAGAAAAAGAAACAAACGTATCTATTAATCTGGATTTGTTCATTATCATTTAACAAATGATAATTTAAATATGAGTGTGTATGATTAAAGCCAAAATAATTAATGAAATCATCGCGATCTCACGATCAGGTGACAGTAGCGTAAAGATAGATGAAAAACGCATGTTAACCTGCTTAATTGGTGTTCGGAAAAAGAAACAAACGCATTTAACAGTTCAAGAACGGATGTACAAAACGCGAAGAGATTTTCGGAAGAAAACAAAGAACGCATTTTAATCCCTTCGGACGCAATGATAATACATTGTATAAAATTACAGCCGAAATGATTCATGAAATTATCGAATTCCCGCTGGGCACCAACAGCGTAAAATACCTCGCAAGTTAACGGTAAACAACGCATGTTACTCTGAAATCATCGCGATCTCGCCAGGTGACAGTAGCGTAAAAATAGTTGAATGACACATGTTAACCTAAATCAGAAAAAGAATCAAATACATTTATTAGTTTGAATAAATCTAGGTTTGTTCATTATCACAATTTTAATACTGCATTTCACAATGAAGATTTTTCTTGCTTTCAGAATGGTCTGCCAGGTACAGATTTGCGTAAAAAGGATCCCAACCTTCCACATTCAATCTTGTCGCATATTTTTCAAGAACGATGAACAAAACGCGAAGAGATTTTCGGAAGAAAATAAAGAACGCATTTTTTAATCCCTTCGGGCGTAACGATCACACATTGTACAAGATTACAGCCAAAATGATTCATGAAATCATCGCATTGCGCATCGCAACAGCGTAAAAATACCTCGCAAGTTACGATAAACAACGCCTGTATGTTACTCTATTTGCGCTGGTGCTAATAGAAAAACTTAACAAACAAGAATTACAATAAAGAAATAACTCATTTCAACCCCTACGTTTTCTTCTAATTCACAAATAATTTCCCTATATTCTCTCAATAATAATGATCCATGATAGTGTAATAACAACGCAAAGGATGTTCTTAAGTTTCATTGATGGGTATATGATGTCGTGCTTATATTTTTCTTTATTTTTGATGCGTACGGTTATAAAGAGGTACCGGTTATAACGAGGTAATATCGCCGGTTCCACGGACCTCGTTATAACGGGGTTTCACTGTAGTGCTTTTTCTATGAAAAATCGCACAGGTTCCGAACTGAGTTAACAATAATCTTTTTGCACTCTTTCTCTGCATTATTGATTTGATGATTGTATAATTGACCAAGATCAATACGGGTGTGAGTGCAACTGTTCGCAATAACCATACCACACTAAATGGGGTAACGATCAAATTGGCGATTACTTCTTATAAATAAGCACCAAGGCCCTGCTTCCTGTTGAGAGACCTGTGCCTGCATCCGAATCTCACTCACATTCTCGGTACAGAACTTTTTTGTGAGTTTGATGCTTCACATATTTGAAGCTTCATCATATTTTTGTCTTCAAAAAATGACGCAAAGCGCAATGCATTGTTACGTCTGGATACAAATAACAAGGCATTGCACAGTGTTGGGTCCTTCTCAGTTTCCGGAGAAAATTAAAAATAAGCGATGTGAGTGTGTGCGTGAGTAATTGGATTACAGGGGAAACATTCTATCCTGGTGGTGTGGAGCATGAGATCAAAAGAAGAAGAGAAGGGCACTCTCCATCTCTCTTCTACCTCCCTGGTCTGAATATGCAGTTTGAAGAAGAAAAAAAAAAAGACTTAAAGCTCAATTACTTCTGATACTCGAGAAAAATATTTTTGAATATTCCTTGATTTGGGAGGTTTAGGTCCCCCAAGGGGCCCAAACCTCCCAAACTCCTGGGGCCCCCAAGGGTAGCATGGTGCCCATTCGAACAAAGTGAGATCCTATCCCCCTAGGAATGCTACCGGCCAAGTTTGATGAAAATCCATAATGTTGTTTTCAAGAAGAAGAAGAGGAAAATGTATTAGGCCTGCATCTGGATCTTTCCCCCTTCCCCTAGGCTCCAAGGGGGGGGGGGGGGGGGGAGCACTCCTGGATCTGCAATGAATAAACTTGAATCTATAATTACCAATGAACTAACTCACAGCATTTATTGTGTTTTATCACTTCTGGTTTTACAAGTTTAAGTACGACAGACGCAGGACAAAGAGCCATTTTCATACATCCCATCACAACCAACCATGCTCTGATAAACATCAAACTGGATTATTTTACCACTTATACAGGGTGGCCCAAAAAGAACAGAACGCCTAAGATCTTTCATGTCAGCAATATTGCTGCAAATAATGTCATCATGTTGCATACTATTAGAAAGGCCATTCTTTTTCCAATAGAATGACACCAAGTTCTTTAATTTCAGTTAATGCGTTACGATTTTAGGCCCATTTTTGTCAACCCTTGCAATTTTCAAAATGTGATCATTTTGCACTCTCAGAGATACAGAAACCAGTGAGAATTCGGCTTACCGTAGAACCAGTAGCGTTCGCAATGTGCGGAATGTGGGGCGGACAGTATTATTGTCGTCAGGTCGTCTCATTCACAATGGTAACGGACAATGACAGCCACATTCCACACATTGTGAATGTTACTGCTTCTATGACAAGCCGAATTCTCGCTGATTTTGGTGTCTCTGAGAGTGCAAAATGATCACATTTTGAAAATTGCAAGGGTTGACAAAAATGGTCCTAAAATCGTAACGCATTAACTGAAATTAAAGAGCTTGGTGTCATTCTCTTGGAAAAAGAATGGCCTTTCCAACAGTATGCAAAATAATGACACATTTGCAACGATATTGCTGAAATTAAAGATCTTGGGCGTTCCGTTCTTTCTGGGCCACCCTGTATCGTGAGTAGATACTGGTTACATCTGACATTTAATTGTTGGTCAAAAAATAAAAGACAAAACTAACTCTATTAGTAAAGAGTAACTAAAATGCTACACAATGTCTAGAACCCAACTGAACTACAAGTGTACACTATACCCCTGTAGATCAAAATCCCATTCACACTTAGGATGAAATACACTTGTACACAGTACTGGGCCCGTTTCATAAAACTTGTCATCAGTGACAAGTTGTCATAGATGTGACAAGCTACTGAAATCCTTGCATCTGATTGGCTGAGAGCAAATTTGTCATAGAAATGTGGCAGTTGTCACTGATAACAAGTTTTATGAAACGGGCCCCAGGTTATTTAAAATGATGTACAGTACTACACTAGGTGTTTCATAATGTCAACACAAATACGCTGCAAAGTTCCTCATTAAATGTGGTATTTAGCCATAGGGTGGTAATTCAAACTTCTCTCGAAATATGCTAGCTAGCGAGCTATGCGCTTTAAGAGTGTGAATCGTGTCATGAAATACCACACATTGCACTGCACTGTATTTCTCACTCTTCCTGTAGGATGATAATACAAGGTTGTATACACCTGTACATTTGTGCAATGCTTACACATGTACCTTGGAGAGATGTACAACTGTACTTTCTGGCCTGAAATAGTATGGTATTTGGTGAATGAGACCAGTATCAACTGTACCATGTTAAATACAGAGTATTTGAATATTACTCCCTTCCCCCCCCCCCCCCCCCCAACCTCAAGAGGTCATCTGTACTGCATTCCCATTTCAATTTTTTTCAGGAAGGGGATTTATTTTAGGGGCTAACTTTGGGCAAAAAAATTCAAAAATCATGAAAATTCATTGAAATAGGGGGTTTTTTATCAAATTTTCCCAAAAATATATTTAAATTAGGGGCACCAATGGTACTACATGTAGTTTTCAAATCGTTCCTGAACAATCATGAAATAGGAGCCTGAAAAAAGTTAGTTTCAAACCCCGTAAAATTCTGAAATTTAGGGGAAGTGGGGCTTCTTGGTGTTTGGCCCGACTGTCCCAAATGTGCTTACTGCATGTGCATGATTTGCTGCAAAGCATGCCAGGCTGACCTTCTTTTCAAACGACATTTTGCCACATGCGTTGCACCATGCTGCTTGTATATACATGTATGTACACTCTAGCAAACACTAGGCACTGGTTTGGCTAGTACAGTTCGGCTTGTTACACACAGAAATGCACAACACACATTGCAACTTAATGCAAGCAATATAGAACATGGGGTTCCACAAATTTATGAGTTGTATTTTGTGGAGAATGCTGTGCATGCGCACACAGACATCTTATCCAGTCAATGGATTTGAAATTTGTGCACATGCGCTGGCCGTCAATTCAGTGTGGCTCTCCCAGGTTTCTCTCGACCAAGTCACATTAAGTCATCAATTCGAACAGAAAGGGACTAGATCATCTATTGATCGACAGAACCAAACGTTGCACGAACCCTGTTGTCAATACTTCAACTTCACTGCCACTGCACTGGTAAGTCTTCAAATTGAATAAATTTTTCGATTTTAAGTTGATATTTGTCCGCGATACTACATTGTACCCCTAGTCACGATCCTGAATGCTACAGTTTGCAGCCCCATTACGCTATGCGTATGGGGTCGCAGTTAAAACTGAGTGAAAGTGCCCCTGACAAAAATAGGCACCCTGCTGCTGCTGCAAGTCATGACGTGTAAACAGAGTTGTTCACTGCACTGTAGGCAACCTACCCTTGACTATCACTATCAGTGACTATCTAAAGCCGTTTAGCGCCGTTACTTCACTAACGTTACTTGATAGACACACCAAACAATTTGAGTTAAGCTCTTGACTAAAACTTCTAATTTAAGTAAACCAAAGTCAGAATAGTGCAGAACAGAAGATGTCAAGATGAATCATGGCGGCCATGTATGTAAACACTGTCACTGGTAAATACAGTGCCTGAGCGGATTTAACTTAAGACACTGGGCTAGCTTGCCTTGATACACACTGCACTGTAAGTGGATCTCAGAGTCAGAGTGTACAAATAAACTTGACAAGTCACAAATAAACCTGACAGTGACTGAATGTGTGAATAATTTAATGAGAGAGGGGGTAGGAAAAAAAACCCAAGAAACTCACATAGTTCGGGTTATATGGTTGCTGCTGCCCCCACGACATCGCGCCGCTACACTGATTGCAAGTTAGAGAATAACTGTGTTGGTACTGTATACTGTAGCTAGACTGGCTTCCACTAGGTTCTAGCCTTGAGTAGAAATTCTAACAGTGTTAGTTAGCTTTCTGCTGCAACAACACACGTCTCCCACGGCGACTTTTGGTTCACGACCCTTTCGAGGGGACTGGTGCCGGAGTGAACTCGTAGAGTCGTAGTCGTACAGTAAGGATCTTTGGTAGAAGTGCATATGTATATACGCAGACAGGGATCAGCACTTGTAGGCTATTCGGATTAGCTAGAAAATAGGGTGTGCACTGCATTTATGCCAGGCCCATCCAAAGATGGCCAACTCTCGGTCGAAAAGTGAAACGCTGGGAGGAGTGCGCCAACTAGCGTTCAGCGGGGATAGACTTCAGCGGGTGAAGTTTTCAGGCCGTGTGTGTGCTGTTGTGCCTGAGCATGCACTTTCGCAATTGTGTGAGACCAAGACAGGCTACTACGTGTCCTAGTATTAAAGACAAGAAAGAAGGAATTTTCTGTAGATCTAGAGAATCATGCGTAAATATAGGAATTGGTGCAGTGCATTAATCTGCACCAATAGCTACACCAAACCATCAACAAGGTTCATCATTATTTCGATTTACAAGTTTCCAAGTTGGGTTGTATGTAGGTTCCTATAGCCTAGTGGCACCGACGTAGCCAGGTTAGTGTGTGTGTGTGTGTGTGTGTGTGGGGGGGGGGGTGTATTGGAGGAGGGTGTCCCCCCCCCCCCCCACAGTGGCGTAACTACGGGGGAGGGGGGCATGGGGGCACCTGTCCCACCCCCCCCCCCCGCCATCCGCTGGTTTAAAAGAGAAAAAAGAAAAAAAAAAACTTACCAGAATGGTAATTCAAGGGTTAGTAAATTGCTTTAAATTTGAAATCGACATGAAAGGGTGATTAAGAAATAAGATATTTTTCTAAGATTTCTTTTAACCATAATTAAAGAGGTATATAGTGTGAAACATTACAAAAGAATGTGATTCAGCGTCTGGTTGGCATTCTGAATATAAGCAGGATGTGCGCAGTGTAAAAAGAGTCGCTGCAATGTTGCGCAATGTGATGTAGAATGTACACCTTTGTACCTTACGCTTCGTTATATCAAAGCTAGATCATTGATTCTGTAGTTTTGCTTTACATACTAGTCTATATTAAAATGCCTTGCATTGCCAGTAATAAAACTTGACCTGGGCTATTTCCTAACTTTTCCATGTATATAAAACACACACACAAACAAACACAAGATTAGGGGATGCTCTAAAGTGCAGATTTTGGACATCTTTCCCCCGCTTGGTCACTTTGACGCCCCCTCGCTGGTAATACCTCCCACAATCATGAACATAAACCAACAACCTTGACTACCAGTGGCGGATCCAGGGGGGGGGGGCGCACCGCCCCCCCCCCCTTTATTTCCAAAGCGGAAAAATATAGCTACAAACGACAGTTTTTGGACTGTAAAATGTCAAAAGCTTTTCAAGCTCGCTCGCTTCGCTCGCTCGCATTTAATCATTATGCCATTCTCCTGATGTTGCTACCAGTAATTGCCAGCAGTTGCGCCCGGTACGCCCCCTTAATTTCCAAAGCGAAAAAATATAGCTAAAAACGGCAGTTTTAAAACTGCAAAATATCGAAATTTTCAAGCTCGCTCGCTTCGCTCGCTCGCATTTAATCATTATGCCATTCTCCTGATGTTGCTACCAGTAATTGCCAGCAGTTGCGCCCGGTGCGCCCCCTTAATTTCCAAGGCGAAAAAATATAGCTAAAAACGGCAGTTTTGAAACTGCAAAATATCAAAATTTTCAAGCTCGCTCGCTTCGCTCGCTCGCATTTAATCGTTATGCCATTCACCTGATGTTGCTGCCAGTAATTGCCAGCAGTTGCGCCCGGTGCGCCCCCTTATATTTCCAAAGCGAAAATAAAAACTAAAAAAGGCAGTTTTGGGACTGCAAAATATCAAAATTTTCAAGCTTGCTCGCTTCGCTCGCTCGCATTTAATCGTTATGCCGTTCTCCTGATATTACTGCCAGTAATTGCCAGCAATTGCGCCCGGTGCGCCCCCCCCCCCCCTTAATTTCCAAAGCGAAAAAATATAGCTAGAAACGGCAGTTTTTGGAATGTAAAATATCAAAAATGTTCCAGCTCGCTCGCATGTAATCGTTATGCCATTCTCCTGATGTTGCGCTGCCAGTAATTGCCAGCAGTTGCGCCCGGTGCGCCCCCCCCCCCTAATTTCCAAAGCGAGAAAATATAACTACAAACGGCAGTTTTGGGACTGCAAAATGTCATTTTTCAAGCTCGCTCGCATTTAACTGGGATGCAATTCTCCTGACGTTGCTGCCAGTAATTTGTTGTTTTACACCGTCATTCCATAATCCATGTAAGGAAAACTTACAATGTTGCTCAATGACTGCTCTGTGAAACGTATCACCGTATTCCGTTATGTATTGTAGTCCGCATTAAAGGTGCATAGTCCCGGTAGTGTAGAGGGCGCTGTTGATGATACTGCCGATCACCGTTAGCATTGATACGAAGATTACCGAAGTTGAGCTGTCATCAAGAGTAAAGTGCGTAGGTGTTGCTAAGTAACGTTGCCTTCGTTGTCTTCTCTGCGCATCGCGCAGTCTGTAGTAATGCCAGGGTGCGTGCATATGTGTTTGTTATTATGACATCACAAAAGAAGTTTGCTAAAGCTGTCATCCCCCTCAGCCGAATCATGAGCCGAACTGTGATCGGACCACTGACTACAGTGAATCGGACTTCTTCGGACTCGGGGAAGTGGGCCACAGCGTAAGCGCTAAAGAGGAGTCGATAACGTAGGTCTCTATAGGAAACTTGCGCCGTGCGCCCGCGTACGCATTTGACTAAACCACCGGGGGGGCAATATCACATTTGTGGCACAGACACTATGGCCCGAATTCACAAAGGTGGTTTCAAATGAAACTACGGTTTCTAGAAACCATGGTTTTTAGAAACCGTGGTTTCGAGTCTGCGATTCACAAACAGTGGACTCAAAAAACCACGGTTTCATTTGAGTCCACGGTTTGGAACCATGGTTTCAACAGTGGACTCAAATGAAACCGTGGTTTCAACAGTGGACTCAAATGAAACCGTGGTTTCAACAGTGGACTTGACCTCAGAAAAGGGATTTCCCCTATTTTATATTACACTGAGCATGCTCAGTACAGTACACACCTAGCATTGTGTTGTTGTTGTGTTTTTTTAACATGAAAAACATTAAAACATGAAAAACATATCTCCTTCCCCTGTATGCTGTTGCTGAGTCTTATGTATGTTCAATGCAATGCAAATACATGTACACACACACTGACAGAGAGAGAGAGAGAGAGAGAAAGACAAAGACACACACACACACACACACACACACACACACACACACATTGGATGGAAACTACTGACCCTGACCTGGATGACCATACTCACGTTGCAGGAAGGATTCAACGTTCATTTGATGAAAATTGGTTTTCAAATGGCCGAGAAATCAAAAAAGCGATAATAATAAAAGGTTCTTGACCACGCCTTTTATTAGGATCTCTTTGTTTCACCTTGTTTTTGGATATCTCAATCATTTCAAAACCGATTTTCATCAAATAAACTTTTCATTCCCCTTAGAATTGTATGCTCTTTGACATCTCATAGAGTGGTTTCTGAATATCTTTCAAACATTAAAAGCTAAATCTTCACCTCAACCAGAACTGTACAGCCAGGTTAATGTACAAATTATGTAATTACAATTAAAAATACATCAGACATGGTCTCACAAAGTATGCACATAGTATGTACTGTAAAACAGTTCAGTCATAAATGACGATTTTTAATCACCGGCCATCCAATGGCCTGACAATGTACTTTTACAAATTTGCAAGTACATGTACATGTATGACTCGCGTGACAGTAACAGTGTATACCTTTGTATTCATTCATATCCGTTTGCTTAAATGATAGAAACAATGCTACTACAGTGTATTAGGATCATTTCACTGGTACTTATGAACGTACATGAAGATATCAAATTGCAGAAAATATTGTGCAGCTGATGGATGATAATGACTCTTACAAAAAAAAAACAACAAGGTTTAACAATGTCGACCACATGTAAACTCTGTCGAAAAATAACAAAGTTGTCAAACACAAAATTACTGCATGTACATGACTTTATTTATCGCTATACATGTGAGATGTTAACCCTAACTAGGCAAAAATTGGCACACACATTGCCTATGATGTAATCTAAAGTACCACGAAGTTAAATTTAAAAAAAAAAATATCATTTATGCTAAATTATGCTAATTTATTCATGATGATGCATGAAATCAGACAATTTGGTATAAATCACTAAATAAATCTCAAAATGGGCACATTTTTTGTGTAAATGTTCTTTTTAGTGTCCTGAGCAAATATAAGCGAAAAAAATTGTGCCATCAGACAAAATTTCTTAAGTATCTTATTGTTTTTTTAATTTCTTATGTATTTCTTTGTTTTTCGACTTTATGTTTTTCATTGTTTTTTTCAATGAAACTTGTCCGCGACATTGTTCCGATCAAGAAAATATGTTATTAATTGATTTTTATCACTAAAACCCCAAAATAATCATACTTTTATGAAATTTGCCTGTAAGCACAGTTTGCATTGAAATTGTACACGAATTCACGTTTTTGAGCAATTTTTGGTCTGACATGCACGTCCATATTTATGCGCAACTTCGGAACCGCGCACCCGGACATCGCAAATTTGGTGTCAAAAGATGCGGGAGACTCAAAAGAAAAAAGTCATGAAACGTCGCGGCGATAGCTTTTCGCGTTAGCGATACATCGCGCGGAACGTCGAGGGGGGGGGGGGGGGCCTCGGAGGCCTCCCCCCCCCCCCCCCCCCCCCCCCCCCCCCCCCCCCGGCCTAGTTAGGGTTAAGAGAGTAAAGACTCCCCGCACCTACTTGAGATGTTGGATTTTAAGTAACTTGTCTCAGTTCCAGCAGGATAGTTTTGTTCAACCTTCCTGTGAACATCATTATCATATTCAGCCCATCCTCCTCTTGGCCCCCAAACAATACATAACACAATGTATCAAGTATCCCTGTTTCCCTAACAACACGAGTGGGCCACTAAAATCCTTCAGTTTTGGACACGTGATATTTTGATAGACGCCCAGACTGACTACAAGTGCCCAACCACCTGTCTTCGTATACCGAGTAGCCCTGAATAAGGCCAACAACAGTTTGTCCAGAGTAGCCACAATTAAGATAATAAGATTACCACTTATCAACAGGTATATGTTTCCCTTGTCCAATGGTCAGTCCAGATGAGAAGGTGGTAACTGTGGGAATACAGTTCCTCAGCATTATCAAATGACCACAGCTTCCCTTTTTACATAACCGCCTGTCAAAAATATTTTCTGCTCACATGTATGTCAGGACATTCTTAATTAATTTACCTTATCTAAAGTCTTGTATATTGTCCAGACCTAAATAATTCTATTGTTCATTCCCAATGTTTAACTGTATGGTTTTTACCTTCTGAGCAGTCACAAGTATATGGTATGATCACATAATTTTTGATTAGTGACAAATCCTTATTACCAACAACATAATAATGTACTTTGTCAGAATGGCATTACAATGTACAGTACGTTAGCCATGTTCGGTAGTTTTATCCTCTACTACACTAGTAATGTGTTAAATATTTAGAAATTAGAAATGCAAGACAGTGAAATGGACAATACATGAACATGCAAATATAGTATCTGCCAACTTTCCTGAACTACATGTAGTACAGAATAAATCCTGATAAAAAGGCATTATTATAAAGAGAGAGATGACTGTCAGTGTGAGATTTTTCTTATGCCTATGAAATGTGGAGCGACTCTGTGGCTTATTCAAGCTTAGGAGACACTTTCTGGGATATTTGGATAGACATTCTAGCATTCTCTGAGGTGGCTTTTGATGAATTGTGTGATTTTAACAATTTCCAAAGTCATAAGCCACTTACACGTATACAGGATTATTGTCACTTTTTGACACGTCTTGGACCTGGCAAGGATTGCCAATGAGAGTAAACTTCAGTTCGATCTAACCAATCACCTTCAGCCTTTACATGACATTGCAATGTTCATGTCTATGCACAGTTTACTATTTTTGACAATTTCACTAAGAATGTGTTAAAGGGATGGTACAGTATTGATGGAGATGAAAATTAGGCTTTAACTTTTTTTTTTGCGAGATACCAAGAAAACACTTACGAAATAGTACAGAGCATACCATTTTAAGAGGAATTCAAAGTTTATTTGACAAAAATCGGGTTTGGAATAGCTGAAACATCAAAAAACAAAGTAAAACAAAACAATCATAATAAAATGTAGGTCCCACACTTTATTAGGATCACTCTGTTTTGGATATCTTGGCCATTTCAAAACCAATTTTCATCAAAGAAACATTGAATCCCTCTTGGAATTGCATGCTCTTTCATATTTCATAAGAGGTGTCTCACT
This sequence comes from Diadema setosum, assembly GCF_964275005.1. Lineage (NCBI taxonomy): Eukaryota > Metazoa > Echinodermata > Echinoidea > Diadematoida > Diadematidae > Diadema > Diadema setosum. Next base: position 22,725,276 of record NC_092692.1, read on the forward strand.
ATCTCACCAAAAAAAAAAAAAAAAAAATGAAAATAATAAAAAACCTGAAATTAAAGGGACATATTCCAGACAATTTTCATAATTTCACATCATGTAGTACATAAATCGACTACTCAGTACTCCATGTATAGATTTGTGGAATTTGTTGTGGTTCTTGAGCAGAGAAACAATACTTTGAGAAACCTTAAACAAATTACACTGAACAAGAATGATGACATAGGAGGTTGACACATGGGGTGTTTCAGAAATGTAGCAATGTAATTCCATTACAATACCGCTTGATTGCGAGTTCACCTGTGAATAATCTATGAATGCCTTCTTCTTTTGTTCTGCTTCCTTGAGCCCTAACTCATGCATTCTTATGTGACTCTGCCATGTCATCATCCTTGTTCATTGCAATTAGTTCTAAATTTTGAAAATATTCTTGTTCTTCATCCCAATTATCACAAGTTCTAAACCTCTGTCCTCAGTATTACTAATTTATAGTTGTTCAAATGTAAAAATCTGAAAATCATCCGGTCTCCTTTAAGCCTCCACCAAAACTATATGATCCATTTAAATGTAACTGATGTACACTGTACACTTTAAGATTCTTTAACTCAACATTAATTCAATGGGGTCTACATGTATATCCACTGTTTGTATATATGCATATACTTTTTGGGGATAAAGTAAACCAGTTGAATAGAAAAGGGTAACTATTTATTTGACAGCATGTATTCGATGATCAAACAACATGCTTCATTGCTGATAAGCCATGATTACATTTCTGGTGATATTTATATTTGTTTAGTGAGACAGAGGACTAACAAAATATTATTGTTGCCATTTCATACAGTAGCGTAGTGTCGTAATACAGTAACAAAGAAGTTCGGATGATGAGACTCATGACCTGAAATAATATGAAATTATTGTAATGCAATGTCTTTAAATGAGATGTCATTTTCTTTACATTTAGATATATCTATGTAATCACATTTACATTCTATAAAGCAATAAATGTTAGACATTTTACTGCTGATATATGAATTGCCATTCATCAAAAATTGATGAGAAAAGAAAGAGAAGTATATGATATGCAAATAAATTTCACTTGCGGATAGGGCAATCATTCAAATGAAATATGGTTCTCAATCATTTTTGCAGTGTATGACCACAGAGGGAAAAATACCATTGATATTTTATTTGAGTATGTAACGAGTACAGCTAATATGATCCCGCCAACTAATTCTTGCCAGTGGATGCATTAAACAAGAGGATTACAGTATTATACTGACGGGATATTTACATTGATCGAATACCTCTTCTTCCTGTTAAGGAAGTACAGGGCTTGTTCCCTACCAGGACTCCTTATTGAGACATGAGTCCTATCGATAGCACCTATGACTCCTGGATAGCGGCAGTACTCATAGAATCTCTGCTGGGTAGATTCAATCTCTTCTCTCGTAGTTGGAAACTTGATGAATTCTCTCTTCCTCCTTGTGATGGCTTCCAAAACGTCTCTGATGACTCTGCAAACAGACCACTGTGACATTGATGCCTCGTCCCCATGCATCTGCTGGAATGAATCTGAATAAAAATATGAAACCACTTAAATAGATTTTTGCGTGGATAATCCTTTATCAAATGCAATTGTACACATTTGATTAAAATACAAAGAAATATATAATTTGATTTAAGCCTGTGAAAATGACTGATCCTACTCCCATAGAAATAAGTTCCAAATGCAACAATTTCCCATGTAAACTGGAGTATCCCCCCCCCCCCCCCACAACAACAACAAAAATGGTACAAAATGATACGAAGAAAAATGTTTTGCAGCTCTGTTAAATCAATGGTATGAGGAAAACAATTAAAAGTCTAAATAAAAGAAAAGCTGAGCAATACTAACATTAAGAGAGAGTATGCAGATCTAGTGCTCACCAGGGTACACATAATCTCCTGTATTACCAACCTTTAGGGAACCTCCAGCTCCCTCCCATTATGGATGGTCCCACAGAGATTGGTTATAAATCCCCTCACTACTCAAAACAACAATATGAACATTCATAAGAACAAGAACAAGAACAACCGCAACAACAAAAGGACAAACATATAAAATGCAATTTGTAAAATTTAATGAGCAAAAATGTATTAACTTACCAATGGCATAAAAGTAGACAGTGGTCAACAACTGCACATGAACAGGTAGTGCATCATTCCAATCTGTGTCCCTCCTCAGATCACCTCCAAGCATATTGATGAGGTGGAGTGCAGAGTATCTTTCGAAAATCTGTAGGTCACTTGAAAAGCTTCATCCTCATACAGTTCAAATGGATTCCGCCTGTCAGCCAATCCTCTTCGAGGCCTTTCAGCTCTCTAGGAATGTACGGAGGAATAATTTGGACAATAATATACTTGTAGTTAGAAAATATGTGGTAAAACAAAATGATTCTCCTTGTTGGTCATAAAACATATTCAGTAATGAGGTTTATGAAATAAATATCTACTATTCTGTTAACATTTCCTTGGTGCTGTTCACCTCAGCTCTACCCAAGAATGATAGCAGGGTCGGTACAAACAACTCCTTGGGAGTGAGCATTTCTTCTACTATCCTCATGATCAGTCAATACTTGGTGTTATTTCATCTTAATTGAAAAAAAAAAAACAACTTTAAGGTGAACAACAGTATTGGGGAGAACATTACTGTTATATGCTTAAAACAGTAATGTGCCGCTTAATTGTCCATCTAATTCACTTTCATAGGACGACAAAATAAAAATGAAATACACAAAGACAATAAATTGTCGTCACTAATGTCAGTTTTGTCAACTGTCAACTGGTGATTATCATGAATTTCTTGAGCCAAATGATCAGTTGTAAAGTACTTGCATAGTCCAGTCAGTAGAATACACAGAATTAAATAGGTTATCTTTAAAATGTCATTATTGTTAATGCCCACTACTCTAATTTGCCATACATTTAACTTGAATATAAGAAGCACCACTGCATTGCTGATGTACAGGTGTCCATGTGTAATTTGGAAGAATGATAATTTAGTTAGATTATAAATGTATGTCAACTTTGGCAGTGGCCCAGTTGCCACTGGCAAAACAAAAGTTTTCTCGAGCACCAAAAACTGAGCCCTTTGTAGCCCGGTTGGCCACTCATAACAGTCATAGCAATGTTTCCTGATTAAATTTATTCATGAAAGTCAGAAATTTGTGCTTACATTCTGTATTGCAATTGTATCCGAAATTGAATTTGCCCACCAATCATCTTGGTTAAGTGGCCCAGCTGGCCACCTGAAAAATAAGTTCAGCCATGTATGTCTTACTCATTTTAAGTGAATAATCACTTTGAAGAAGCCATGTTGTCCTATTTCCATGCTTTATCGTACAAAGGAAAACATTGAATGTTATATCAAGGCAAGCACCAAAAAATGAAACAAAATAATACCTTTCAGTCTTTGGAGTATAGCTGGAGATGTCTCAAATGGTTGCGCAGCCATTATTGGTGTTTCCTACATTTGGTACAAAAAGGACAAAGATCTTAACTGCATTGAAGAGATTGATTCAGACTATCAAGTTTTATGACATTTTCAACAACAAAGACCTGCGAACAACAAATGAATAATGAATTTAGAGATTCAGCCATGTTAATACATTTTTCTTTTGCAAGTAAATTATTTGGGAATTTTAAACTTCAAGATGTTTTAATGAAATCATTAGAAGTAAAAGAGAAGTTGTGACATCTTGACAATATTTGAATTAGTATACATAAAAAGAGCTTGTGGGTCTAGCGCCCATACTAGCACAGCATGTAGTATTGCCAGATTTGGGGCATTTTTGTAAATTAAACAAAAGATGCTACCCTGGAGCACCCTGGGGAGCTACACTCACCACATGTACATTTTTAACTCCCCACCCCTTACAGATTTCCCTCCAAGTTTGGTTAAAATCTGCTTGTCAGTTGTTAAGATGGGAATGGTGAGCGATCGCTAGAGCTCACTTGAGCTATTTGACTCAGGTGAGCTGAAAACACTAATCAGAAAAATGCAGATGGTCAGTGCCAAATTTGGTAAAAATCTTTCCAATTGTTTTCAAGAAGATGGCAATGTAGAAAGGATGTTGTTGCCGCCCCAGGGCCCCTCTTAAGAGTATTCCATTTGTACAATACTCCCTCTCCACATAGATGCTTACCAATTTTGCCATTTACACAGACCTAGTGATGACATTTTTTTTTTTTAAACAGTAATAATCTGCTTATTTACTCATCTGATTTCTTCAAATATTTTAAAATTCCATATCTTCTATTTCTTTTTTTTTTCATTCTCTAATACACACTTTTATCATGGTGGATTCTAGTTTAAGGCTCACGATCACCCATGCAAGAATGAATCTGTTTCCGAATTTCATTTATGAGCTACCACAGTGGAATCTTACAATGCAATGATGAACACTAGTGCTGACCAGACGCTGTTTATACGCTATGCGAACCCACGTACGTACATCGACTGGGCTGTGTATAGTTAGATGAACACATAACTTTCTCACAGGGTACTGTTGTAAGTTCAAGCTTGTAATTATGATTAATAAAATCTCCACAAGTCATGTTTTTAAACTAACGTAAGTATTCCACATTTTTAATTCCTCCCCAACTTGTGTATTTACGAAAGGATTCTACTTACGGTTTTGTTCTTTACAGCAAAACCAGGTTTCCTGTTGATGGCAGTCAAAGGATGCGTCTACTGCAACAGATAAATCACATAAAAAGGGAATGTCATCCATCTAAATTTTGATAAGTAACTCAATCATTTTCAAAGCAGGATCATGTCAATAATTATATCGAAGAATAAATCGTCGGCTGGCCAATATAATTGGTAAACACACATCACTACATTACATACCTTCACACATCAGTCACTTGTTTTCCGCATACAATTTGACAATTCTCGAGTAGAAGCTGTTTTGATTGAACAATTGGTTAACCATTACGGAAGAATTTCATGAATTTGAATAACAAAGCAGTACCCGCTGCATGCTACAAGGATTAGAACCAACACTTGCTGTCGGGCGAAAGCTCGGTGGTCTAGTGGAGATGACGCCTGTCCGGTGATCAGGAGGTCGTAGGTTCGAATCCTGCTCGAGTATGTACGCCCATGATTTTTTATCATGGCTACTACTAAAACACTGATCAATTCAGTGCTTATTTACGTCGATGTAGGGCAATTTGTCAATCAGTTGCAATTGGTTAACCACTTGTTAATATCGTGTTGTACATCATTTCCGCATACGATGTGCTTCGCAAATTTCACAATACACGTCTACGTTCCTTCGAAGCTCCGTTGTTGGCAGACAAACAGAGCTTCGATATCGGAGTTACCCTGTGTAGGCCCCTAGTGTTAGCAAAGTATATTGTATATCAAATAATAATAAAGAAATATTGCTACTTGTCTTGTATGCTAGCTTTTACTACGTAACAAGACATCAGCGACTTGCGACAGATAAAAACGATGGACTTTTACGGTGGCTTACGAAAACACCAATCAAACATTAATATGACCCAATACTAAAAATAATAGACTAGTCAGCGCAGTTGGACTAGCGCGACAAACGCACCTTGTAGGACCTAGACTAAGTGCGATCAGCAGCCCCATACGCATAGCGTAACGCTATGTGTATGGGGCTGCTGGTCACAGTTTAATAGACCTAACAACACGTGTTAGACCTAGGCCTACTAATCTATCACATACTACAGATGTTGGTACTCACCAGCAAAAGGTTGCAAATTGAGCACTGTAAAAACAGTATACGGTTCTCTCCTATTGAGGAGACACTGTTCGCGAACGATTGCTCATGTTGCTGCCTTCTTGGAGGACCGTATCCCATCTTTACGGCAGTTTGCAAACTTTTGCTGGGGAGTACCAACGTCTTAATAGCAAGATTTGTTTGTCACACTTTTCCCATTGAATATTTTGGTAATGTTTAATATTACTAACAAAGAACTAGACTCTAGAGTTCTAGTTTCTAATATTTATAAGGTCATTTCAACGTTAGATTATAATGTTCGATTGTGTAGTTTGTAAGCCATTGTAAGAGTTCATCGTTTTTATACGCCCGGACTCGCTGCGGAAAGATCCTTTTGGGACAGCCACCCCAATTACATTATAGTAGTAGGCCTAACATAAGTTAGGTCCTACTAACGTACTAACAGTAGGTCTAGAATCTTAATTCTAGGCCTAGGCCTAGATCTTCTAGATCCTAGTACTAACCACCGTTAGATTTCTACTAGCCCGACAAGATGCTGTTTAATAGTACAGTGACGACGCTGTGTATAGCAGTTTAGTCTACTACGTTACGTACTAGTACTAGGGTCTACTAGTACATAGTAGTAGGCCTACAGTAGACAGTGAGTCAGTGCAGCTAGATCTAGATCCTATAGGCCTACAAGTTACAACTCTACCTAGCCTAACCGTGGCCTTGCTTGCGATACACACGGATGCACACACGCACTCACTTTTATGGGTGGCTGTCCCAAAAAGAACTCTTGCCAAACTGAACAAAGGTCTAACATAACCCCCGGGTGCTCCTTGGAATTGTACACAGTTACCAAAAGCCTAGACCACGTCTAGTCCTATACAGTACTGTACAACGCTTCGCGTTGCGTGGGGCTGGTCGCAGTTCTAGACTAGGTCCTAAGTTTTTGGATAAGTACTACCGTTAAAGTAGGCCTACTCTTCCGTGAGAACTCACACTTCACTGGTTACCTAGGCCTGGCTAGGTCTCTCGTTTGAGACTGATCCTAGATCCTCTACGGCTACGCTCCAGATCTATACTAGGCCCTAATTACTATTTTATTTGGAATGGTGTATAGGAAGATCAAACTTTTTCTTCAATTCTAGCCAGTTTGTGTGCCTGCCTGACCATGAGCAGGTAAAGAATAGAGAGAACTGGCAGAGCTCAAGGAGTCAAGCAAGGTCACAAGGAGAAGGATGTGTGGTATGGTAGCTCGCCGCTATCTATGTGCGAGAGGGAGACACAAAAATATACGTGTAGGACTACACAAAACCTGCTGACGATAACGCATCTCTATATCAAATCCCGTGTTCTGCTACGTAGCATTGCATGCATTTTATACCATCAATCTAAAATTTTCTTCACAAATAAAAACAATGGATGATAGCGTAAAACACTTCTCATCACTATAAATGGATAAATTACTCACGATTTTCTGAAAGTTGGAGCGAACGCTAGTAATTCTCTAACCATCAATAACTCTTTATTCTCTTGCCGAGTGATTCAAGAATTGCCGCGCCGACCACCTCGTCTGCAAAAGTATGTCCCGAAATGCTGCTCTGTGATTGGTTAAAACCACGGTTTCAGTTGAGTCCACTGTTTCAGACCACCCCAAACAGTTGACTCAAAATCGTGACGTAGAAGACTGCGGAGAAACCATGGTTTCTGCCGAAACCACCTTTGTGAATCGCAAGTTGAAACCATGGTTTCAAATCTGCGGTTTGAAACCGTGGTTTCGAGCGAAACCACCTTTGTGAATTCGGGCCTTTGGGGCCAGGTATGCCAGGAAAATTGACCGGAAAGGAAGATATGCAATCGGCCACAAAAAACATAACGACAACAACAACAATAACAACACTAAACACAGAAATAACAGAAATTGAGGAAATACACTCAGACAGATACTGGACAACGAAGAACGAGGAAAGAGGAGTAGGGAAGAATAGAGAAGGAAAAGGAGAGGGATGGAAAAGGTCTGTGGACACACTAAAAAATCTCAATTCCCCCCCCCCCCCCCCGCCCCGAGGGCAGTTACCCCCGGCTAAATACTGGTTAGTGTTAAGGGGTATAGAGTAAAGATTAGGGTTAGGTTTAGGGTCAGGGGAAGGGTCCGGGGTAATTGCTCAGGAGGTGATTGACATGGCCGGCGGAACGGGGGGGGGGGGGGGGGGGGCTTTTTTTTTTTTTTACCCCGGAAGTTGTTTTGCTTGTTAGGTCATGAAACCCGGAAGTGGGCCCCCACTTTCAACAGTCCCTCAATGATCTCCCGAAATAATATTTCAGTGACCTTCTCAAAAAAATGAGGCAATTCTTGAGAGACTGTCGACAGATTGACTTTGGCTCTTTTTTTTTTCTCTCTCTCTCTTTTTTTTTTTTTAGATCGCTGAAAGACCGTTTTCATAAAAGACTTCTGAAAGACTATTTCTATTTTTCATTATTTTTTGGATACCATGGAGACAATGAAGCTCCCTGAAAGATCACTTATCGTGAAAGACATCTGAGATCATCATGAAAATTCTCTGAAAGATCATTAATCTGATCTTCAGTTGTCTTTCAGAGGTCTCCCCCTAAGTGGAACGTTGGTGATTAGTTCACACGCACACATGTCTCTCTCTCTCTCTCTCTTGCAAAACAAACAAACGAACAAACTAAACTAAACCTGAAATCCCAAAGAATTTACAAATCCACGAGTTCCATACAGATTTTCCAGGGGCTCGACTATCCTAGATTCATCATTTTTTTCTCGTATCAAACCTCTCTCTGCAGTCTGCATGCGGGAGTCTTTCACCGAACCGGAGAGGCAATTTACACTCAGATATCGGAAGAGGGCGACAGACTAGACCGAGTTTCTGCAGCAAGAACCGGTGTGCCCATCCCACTGAATACACAGGATCAGGAACAAAATTATGTGCACAGTACAAAGCGCGTCTTTCGTAGAGGGCGTTAACATACTGCAGTCAGTCATAAGAGAATGACTACAATGTACATAATACAGTCCACGGTGTACAAGTAAACGGAAAAGTGTGATAAAGACATAGCTAGATTTTTCTCCTCACCACCATTACTAGTATAAGCTCTTTGGATTAAAAAGATACAATTATGTGGAAATGCGACACTTGTTCGCGATAGTAAAGAGACTCGGAAGATCATCAGGGAGTATTTTATGAAAATTTACATTCATGATATAGATGAAGAAATTACAAATAATATTGTGGATATAAGAATATTGTTAAGGTCAAAATTCATTGTAAGTAGTATGGTTTAAAAGCAGTGATAGTCCTGAAATGAAGCGGAATAAGTCACCAGGTAATAATGGTTTTACTGCAGAATTTCATTTTTCCTTTTGGTCATATAAATTTAGGTAATTTTAAGTAAAGTTATAGTGGAGGCTTTTAAATGATAGAGTAACTTTGTTCGTAGAATGACAAGGCCTGTTAGGAGAGGAAAAAAATTGGTTTTAGATGCGGTTATTCAACCATGGACCATATATCTTCATTACATGCCATTGGCTTCATTTCACTTAAAGAGAAGGAAAAGGGTGTATACAGCTTATATTTGGATTGTAAAAGAACATTCAATTTGGTTGTTAGATCATCACCGTGGATGAGATTGTTTGATTTAATGATAAATTGCACTCAGTCATTAAGGATAATCGGATTATATACAAAGTCGAAATCCTGCGTTTCTTATAACAATTCCAAATAAGATTTTTTTTTTTAACTTATACGTAGAGGTTTGTTTGTTTGTTTTTTTTAAAGGCGAGAATCTATCATCTTTATATTTCGTTGTATCTGAACGACTTTTCGTCATTTTTGTCTCACAGATACCCGGGCCATGATTCTCTTTCGGTAGCATCAATGAAACTTGTTCTACCGAAGAGGAGAATGTGTTTGTTAATTTATTCACATTGTTGTTTTTTTCAGATGATACGATTGTGTTGACTGAAAATGCTGAGAAACTCCAATTATAGCTCTTGATGATTCATTTGATTACTGCTAATTGTGGCATCTTGCCGTTAGACTATTAAAGATATTTTTCCCCGTGGGAAAGTTAAAACAGCTCCTAGACCTTCCTTTTCGGGGATGATGAAATTTGTGTCTGCGGTGATTATGTCTGTACTTAGGAACAACGTTCAATATTATAATAATGATTTTATATAAGAAAGCTATAAACAAACAAGTATCTCAAGCCAGAAGAGCGTTGTACTCTATGAAAAGTAAAATGTTACCTTTGCTCCTCACGCGATCGACGTAAAACTAGAGCTATTTGAACATTGATTTTTATGATGCATATATTTTGCTCTACGGCAGTGAAATTTGGGGTTTTGAAGACCTCGCCCAAATGTAAACTTTCTTTTGTGGATATTCTAAGTGTAACGACAACAAATAGAGCCGGGACTCACTATGTTGGTTACGGGTGTTCTTTATTATTCGCAGGTTCTGATCATCAAAACCGAACCCAAACCCTGAAAGATGTAAACATTATGTACACGGGATAATGAGTACATTGTATTGTCAATGAATACATGAATGAATATTTGACATTAATATAGCATACACAGTCTTATAGCTCAGTTGTGTTCACTCTTATTCGTTATACATCGACATTCAGTAGTATAATTTTACTGCACTTGTAATTGGCACATAGTCATTGATTATTGACATTCAATTCCGACAGTGAATGGTTAGATTCTGATAGTTTACGCTATGCTCATTGACTAATTGTTTCCACTCACAATGAATTGTTCTACACTGCTCTCGAATTCATAGATGTCTCACTAACTGGGCAAGTAGTCACATATATCAGAATAATGCATCTAAAGCAGAATGATTAGCAAAATGTAATTAATAGACATCAAAGAATCAACATGAATCAAACTTCAAAGTATAGATATTGATATCTCAATATTCTCTTATACAACTCAACATAATAAAGCAAGGTTCTGTTTGCTCAAAGAACCTCCAGTATACATTCAATACCGGGCCTTATCGTTAAACACTCCTATCATCTTCAATAGGCAAGATATGGAAATAGGGAAAGGAATTAGGAGGAAGAATGAAGAAGAAGGAGAAGAAGGAGAGAGAGAGAGAGGGGGGGGGGTTCTCCTAGTGCATACTCCAATGTAACTAGAACATTACATTCACGAGTGTTTACTCCACAATGTCGTCACACACAATGTCAGCTAACAAGATGTTGTGAAAGCAGGAATGAACATACATCTCCAAATTGTCAAGTCTATCTTTTAACCAGCTTTTCCAACAAGTTCTTCCTATTTGTCAACTCAACTTAACTCAACGTCCACTCACATAATGTAGGTGCTCGATAACCGATAAACAATGTCATATCAACCAATCTGAATCTGAGGCAGGTTTGAGCCTGAAGCCAGAAGTCAGATTATATATGAACGACAATGAAATCTCATGATGTGCCCATGCACATTCGCATCACTCTGTTCAACATAACAGAGGATCCCTATTTCAACTCAATTTGAAATAGCAACAATGTTATCACTGATCTATAGCGCAAGTAGCAGCTCATAGATAATCCTAACACTATCTGGACAACATACTAGACTCGAACTAGACTTCACAGTTTAAGCTTGACAAAGAAGATAACTTACCCCTGCCGGAGACAAAGATAGCTGACTCTCCGATCACTCGCTCTGCTTCACAATATCTTGCTGTTTCTTCGTTGTCAAAGATTCCAATATGAAGTGAGGAGAGGAAAACTTCGCTATTTATTGGGTTTAGGACCCTTCCCAAAGATATATTTTAACTTTAAATTCCAATCCACCGACGCACAGTTCTACGTCACTTTTACTGCCACTTTGTTTGGGTGGAGGGCTATGTCTGGCTATGAGGTCATAGCTTGACCCAAGGAGGGCAGAGAGTGGACATTATGCCCAAATTTGGCAAGTAAAAGTGGAGAATGTGACCGGAAGGATTGGACTTCCTGAATGACGCAGGGTGACTCATTTTCCAGAAAATGTATTTTTATGTTACTTTTTGTTTTAATTTTTGATTCTTAGAAATCTTTCTTTCTCTTTGTTTTGACAAAAACCACAATGTTACATTCTCCCCTGCTTCATGTTGGCATCCCTGACAACATATCAATAAACATAATTATTCAATATCAATAAATGAGACACTTAATTTCTACCCGAAAGTAGAGTAAGGAGTAGCAAGTGCGACTTGCTAACATCTGCGAGAATCTCCTCAGTGACGGTTGGCGGCGGCTTTCCCTGCAGCCTAGCCGAGCGCCTTGGGAGTGGAGCTGACTCTGGTCCATCCTCTGGGCGCTCCCCTGCTTTTTCCAAAGCAGGGAGGTCGTCCTCCCTCATGATGACTGCTTCGCCGTCATCCGCCACAGGCACGATGTCGCTGTCACCTTGTTGATTGTCGTCCCTGTCATCACTGGTGCCGTCATGATCGTTCTCGCCTCCTTCATGCTGCACCTGTGTAGCGTCGACTGTCGTTTCTGGTCCCGCTGTCAATTTCACATGGACTACCATCGGTGTGCTGTCGTCGCTCTCCTGTTGTGGCACATCAGGACTTTTAGCTAGAGATGCCTCTGCCTCCGTTGGGACGTCAGGTGCAATGTCGGGGACGAGTTGCCGACTGTCCAGGATGTTACGGCGGTGTATAGCCTTTCCCTCGTGTGCCTTATCACCATGTAGGGGAGCCACAATGTAGACATTGCCTGTCGGGTCTGGTCTAGCGACAACCTTGTAGGGGATGTCGCTCCAAACATCTTGGATCTTGTTTCTTCCCAACACTCGGTTCCTGAGGAAGACTCTGGCTCCTATACGCAGGCCCTCATCAGTCGCTTTGGCGTTCGCCCGTGCCTGTCGTCGTAGAGCTTGCTTCTCCGTCATCTTAGCAGCAGAATTGAAAGCAGTCTGCAAACGGTGGTGGTGTGAGGACAACCAGTCGTCTGTATCCTCATCTTGCTGCGTGGCTGCTCCTAACACATGGTCAATTGTTAATGTCAGCTCCCGACCATAGAAAAGATAGAAGGGCGAGTACCCCGTGCTAGAGTGCGGTGTACAGTTGTAAGAATACACAATCTCTGGCAGGAATTCAGTCCACTTCTTCTTCTGCTGTGGTTGGAGAGTGCGAAGACGATCGTGGAGCGTGCGATTGAATCGCTCACACTGACCATTACCTTCTGGGTGATATGGTGTTGTCCTGGTTTTCTGGATACCATAGAGGGCACAGAGTTCTCGGATGAGGTGACTTTCGAAGTTCCTTCCTTGGTCACTGTGGATCCTCTTTGGCACCCCGAATCGGACAAACCAGTGATTGACAAGGAGCTTGGCCACAGTTGAGGCTTTCTGGTCCCGAGATGGTACAGCCTGGGTGAATTTAGTGAAGACGTCTGTCATCACCAGGATGCTCTCGATCTTCCCACTCGGCTCTAACGTGGTGAAGTCGATCGCCAGGATCTCGAGTGGCTTCTTGGCAATGAGCGCTCCCATTGTAGTCTTCACTCTGGGGTTACTGGACTTTGACAGCAGGCACCTTTGACAGTTTTCACAGTATTTCTTGACGTCATCAGCCATGGAGGGCCAGTAGCATCTTTGACGGGCAAGAGCAGTTGTCTTCTCCGAGGCTGGATGTCCAACTTGGTCATGGACAGCCTGAAGCACCCGTCCTTTCAAGGTCTCTGGAACGAACAACTGGTAACATTCTGAATCAGCAATCAGGACTTTGCGATAAAGGATGTCATCTCTGAAGGTAAGGCGATCCCACTCACGGAGAATCTTTCGGACAGCTTTTGATTCGGCCATCAACTGCCGCGGTGAAGGTTGAACTTCTTTGGATTTGTAAGCCAAGACCTTAGAGAGAGTTGCGTCGCCATGTTGCATCCTTACAAGATCTTCCTTGGGGATGGACGGTAGGGTGAATGTTGAACCCACCTCCTTGTCAGGAACTTGATCATGACACTGCAACTCTGCCACCTCTTCGATTGTCGTTCTCAGTGCAGCCGGCAAAATGGTGCCTCTTTCCGGGGTCGTGGTCTCAGGACAGCATTCCATCTCTTCCAGTCTCCCACGTTGACGTCCATGGTCAGTCTTCCGGCTGAGAGAATCAGCATTGGTGTTGATCCTCCCTGGCCTGTACTTTATCTGGAACTGGAATTGAGCTAGTTCTGCCTGCCAGCGCATCTCTGTGGCCCCCAGCTTTGCAGTAGAGTTGAGGTAACTAAGTGGATTATTGTCCGTGTACACCGTAAAGCTAGCTCCAATCAGGTAGTCCCTAAACTTTTCGGTTACGGCCCACTTCAATGCCAGCAACTCCAGCTTCATCGAGCTGTAGTTCTGCATGTTCCTCTCATTCGGCCTCAGTGCTCTACTCGCATAAGCAATGACCACCTTCTTACCATCCTTCTGCTGGGACAGCACAGCTCCCAGTCCAAGATGGCTGGCATCTATCTCCAGGATGAATGGCTCCCTGAAGTCTGGATACCCCAGTATTGGTGCTGACGTCAAATGATGCTTCATGTCCTCCATCGCCTTAGAACAGTCCACATTCCACGCCTCAGACAGTGGAGTCCTAGCCTTGGCCTCTGCAGTCCTCTTTGACGTTTTCTTCTTTGATGTTGACCCCAGTTGGGCATGCAGGGGTGCCGCCACTTCAGCATACTTTGGTACAAAGCGCCGGTAGTAACTGCATAGACCAAGGAATCCACGAAGCTCAGTCTCAGTTTGAGGGGTGTTCCACTCCTGTACTGCTCTGACCTTCTCCGGATCGGGTGATATTCCTCCTGCAGAAACTACATGGCCCAGGTAACGCAGCTCCTTCTTGAAGAGGTTGCATTTCTCTGGCTTTACCTTGAGATTGAAGTCAGCCAGTCTCCCTAGCACCATGTCAAGACGTTGAAGGGTCTCCTCAAACGTTGATCCGAACACGAGGATGTCGTCCATATAGATGAGGACAGACTGGAAGTTCTGATCGCCGAATGCCAGGTCCATCAGTCGCATGAAGGTTGCGGGAGCATTGCAGAGTCCAAACGGCATTCGTAAGAACTCATACAAACCTCCTGTCCCCACTCGGAATGCTGTCTTCTCCCTGTCTTCTTTTGCCATGGGAACTTGGTGGAAGCCATGTGCCAAGTCTAGACTGCAGAAGTACTTAGCACCCTTCAGAGCATCCAGGGCTTCCTCGATGCGGGGGAGGGGATAGGCATCTCTATGAGTCTTGGCATTCAGGGACCTGTAGTCAATGCAAAGTCGTAGCTTACCATCACGTTTCCGAACAAGAACCACTGCAGATGCATATGGACTCGATGACCTTTTGATGATGCCTTGCTTTAGGGACTTTTCAAGGTACTCCCTCACCTCGTTCCATTGATGTGGGGGAATCCTCCTGTGGGGTAGGCGTACAGGACGGTCGTCATCGAGGATGATCTTGTGCTCCACCTTGTCGCAGTACCCAATGTCCATGTCATCTCTGCTAAACCTGTCAAAGTGCTTCTGGATTAGCTTTTCAACTGCCTGAAGCTGCTCTGGGGATGTCTTTATCTCCTCGTCTACCTCCATCCTCGCCATCATCTCCTTGATATCTCCAGTCGAGGAGGGCGAACTGTATGCTTCCTCCAGACCAACAGTATGCTCTTCAGATGATGACTCTAGATTGCCTGGTGACAGCTCCAGCAGACCAACTGGCGTCCTAGGATGAAGATAGATGTCGCTGTTGCTGAAGTTTACCATCTGGACAGGAACTCTTCCCGAGGAGGGCACCCTTACGAGAGTAGGTAGGAGAACGAGTCCATTTGGTAGTGCTGAGGTATCCCTCTCCTCAACAACTGCGACACAAGGTTGTCTAGGCATATGCGTAGTGCAGTCTACCGTAATACTACACCTTGCTGGTAGAAGAATGGGCTTCTTTCCACCAGACCGAACTTGATAACGTTTTTCCGTAGTCGTTTGGGGTTTCCGGGCCATCACCTCTTCATACAGGGCAAGGACATGGACCCATGCAGTTCCCTCACTGGACCCTGCTAGTGTCTGCTGAAACTGGCTCTCTGACGTGGACTTCAGTGCCTTGTTGACATCTCGAAGGACGTTAGATCCGATGACAGCAGGAACAAGCTTCTTACGCTCGGCCATGGGCGGGTGAACAGGATCACGCACCACGAGGAAACCCATCTCCGGAAACCTCTTTCCCATGACCTCCAGTGGCAACTCAACATAGCCGCGATAGGGAACTGCCAGACCTTGTGCACCTGTAATAGAGATGAACTCTGAAACGTCAACAATTTCTTCATGAGCGAGGTGCTCATTGAAGAAGGACTCTGTAATCGTAGACACCTGGGCACCAGTGTCCAGCAAACATCTGACGTCCTTCACCCCTCCAAGATCCACCGACACCTCCGGACAGCTTCCCACCGCCTTCTCGAAAACTGCTGAGCCATGACATTCCTTACCCACCGTTTGGCTCTCAACGGTGGGCCTTACTCTTTTGGCGCCTCAGCTGGGGCTTGTGACGCCGGTTGCTTGGTGATAGCTTGACCCTCATTGGCTCGATTCAAGTCTGCCATCCTCTTCTTGCACTGACGTTGAATGTGGCCAGTCTTCCCACAGTAGTAACAGGTGATCCTTGGTCGGCTGGAACGTTCAGCAGTCAACGCCTCAATCTGACGTTGCTGCTTTTCCAGAAGGTCGCCCTGCCTCTTCAGGATATCCAGGATGCTTGCCTTTTCGCTCGTCGAGGTCTCCTGCAAGGTGGCTGCCTTTGGCTTCCTCGATAGCCCAAACCAATTGAGGGCACGGTCTCGGAGTTCAAAGAAGTCGAGGTCGGGAGACTCGGTGTTCAGTCGTCTGAGCTCTCGCCGCAACCCCTCATCACAAACAGTCTCCGCCAGTCGTCCCTTTAGAGTTTCCGTCTTGCTGCCCTTGTAGGAGCTGTCCAGGAAGCATATGCGGTCATAGAGGGTCACCAGTTGGAGTGAGCATTCCAGCAGTCCCTCTGCTGGAGCCTGCTGGTAGCTGAAGAACTTCTGGAGTAGAACCGGAAGAGAGTCCCCACTCCCGAAGACCTTCTCCAGAGTAGCGAAGATCTCCTTCACGTCCTCGGCTACAGCATCACCACGACCCAGGATCTCCCTGCGGGCGTTCCCTCCTAGGTGATCACGGACGAAAGCAGCCTGCTCTGAAGTACCCAAGTTCCGGACAGCAAGCTGGCTTTTCATGTCTATAATCCAGTCCTGGACAGTTGGATCTCCTGGTTTCACCGGTTTCCCTTTGAAGACTTCCAGCCGCCTTCCTTGTGTCAAGAAGATGGGCTGGATGCCGGTAGTTGTGCTTGCTGAGGCATGGACCTTGGTGTCATCCCGTTCTCCCGCAAGCTTGGCTTCCAGCTCCGCCACCTTCTCCTTCAGGGCGTTAATCTCCGATTTCTCCATATTGTATTCTCCAGCAAAGGGGCAGGTAGGTGAACAGTGATCTGCGAATCCTGTCCGTGACGCCAATTTTTTGTAACGACAACAAATAGAGCCGGGACTCACTATGTTGGTTACGGGTGTTCTTTATTATTCGCAGGTTCTGATCATCAAAACCGAACCCAAACCCTGAAAGATGTAAACATTATGTACACGGGATAATGAGTACATTGTATTGTCAATGAATACATGAATGAATATTTGACATTAATATAGCATACACAGTCTTATAGCTCAGTTGTGTTCACTCTTATTCGTTATACATCGACATTCAGTAGTATAATTTTACTGCACTTGTAATTGGCACATAGTCATTGATTATTGACATTCAATTCCGACAGTGAATGGTTAGATTCTGATAGTTTACGCTATGCTCATTGACTAATTGTTTCCACTCACAATGAATTGTTCTACACTGCTCTCGAATTCATAGATGTCTCACTAACTGGGCAAGTAGTCACATATATCAGAATAATGCATCTAAAGCAGAATGATTAGCAAAATGTAATTAATAGACATCAAAGAATCAACATGAATCAAACTTCAAAGTATAGATATTGATATCTCAATATTCTCTTATACAACTCAACATAATAAAGCAAGGTTCTGTTTGCTCAAAGAACCTCCAGTATACATTCAATACCGGGCCTTATCGTTAAACACTCCTATCATCTTCAATAGGCAAGATATGGAAATAGGGAAAGGAATTAGGAGGAAGAATGAAGAAGAAGGAGAAGAAGGAGAGAGAGAGAGAGGGGGGGGGGGTTCTCCTAGTGCATACTCCAATGTAACTAGAACATTACATTCACGAGTGTTTACTCCACAATGTCGTCACACACAATGTCAGCTAACAAGATGTTGTGAAAGCAGGAATGAACATACATCTCCAAATTGTCAAGTCTATCTTTTAACCAGCTTTTCCAACAAGTTCTTCCTATTTGTCAACTCAACTTAACTCAACGTCCACTCACATAATGTAGGTGCTCGATAACCGATAAACAATGTCATATCAACCAATCTGAATCTGAGGCAGGTTTGAGCCTGAAGCCAGAAGTCAGATTATATATGAACGACAATGAAATCTCATGATGTGCCCATGCACATTCGCATCACTCTGTTCAACATAACAGAGGATCCCTATTTCAACTCAATTTGAAATAGCAACAATGTTATCACTGATCTATAGCGCAAGTAGCAGCTCATAGATAATCCTAACACTATCTGGACAACATACTAGACTCGAACTAGACTTCACAGTTTAAGCTTGACAAAGAAGATAACTTACCCCTGCCGGAGACAAAGATAGCTGACTCTCCGATCACTCGCTCTGCTTCACAATATCTTGCTGTTTCTTCGTTGTCAAAGATTCCAATATGAAGTGAGGAGAGGAAAACTTCGCTATTTATTGGGTTTAGGACCCTTCCCAAAGATATATTTTAACTTTAAATTCCAATCCACCGACGCACAGTTCTACGTCACTTTTACTGCCACTTTGTTTGGGTGGAGGGCTATGTCTGGCTATGAGGTCATAGCTTGACCCAAGGAGGGCAGAGAGTGGACATTATGCCCAAATTTGGCAAGTAAAAGTGGAGAATGTGACCGGAAGGATTGGACTTCCTGAATGACGCAGGGTGACTCATTTTCCAGAAAATGTATTTTTATGTTACTTTTTGTTTTAATTTTTGATTCTTAGAAATCTTTCTTTCTCTTTGTTTTGACAAAAACCACAATGTTACATAAGGAACATGCCTGGACTGCTAAACGAACTCCAAATTGCATGGTTTATGAATGGTATGATGGTGAAAAAGGTAAGGATAGATTAAAAGAAAAAAGTGACCCTAAAGGACGTAAGTGTTTTGGTTAAGGCTTGGCAGCTCATCTGAACCAAAGGCGAAAGTGAGCTATATTGCGATCGCTCTTCGTCCGGCGTCCGTCGTGCGTCGTTCATCGTCCGTCGTTCTGGACGTCGTGCGTCATGCGTAAACTCATTATTCATCCTTTTTTTTTTTGCAAACCCCATCACCGATTTTCACTAAACTTTGGCAGGTAGCATGCCTAGGGGGATAGGATCTTAGTTTGATAAAATGGGTCTTACCCCCCCCCCCCCCCCATTAAAGAATCTTCAAAAATTCTTCTTCTCTTTACACCGGTACTTGAGAACCAGAAGTGATAGAGCTAAGTTAACACTATATGAGTTATAGTAGGCCTACATTGATGACAGTAGTTTCAAATTTGTTCATGGCGGAATCAGGGTGCCCCCTTGACACCCCGGGGGGGGGGGGGGGGGAGTCCAAATGGGTGGCCTGAATTGTACATTTTCATCTTCTTCTTGAAAACCCTATATTTTCACCAAACATGGCAGGTAGCATCCCTACAGGGAAATAGGATCTCAATTCGTTCAAAATAATGGGCACCATGCATGCCCCACTTGGGGGCTGGGGGGCGGGGAACAAAACCTCCAAATTTAGGATTTGTTAAAATGTTCTATAGAACTAGAATAGAGCTGAGCTGGCTTTATAGTAGACCTACATTGATGCCTGTTGTTTCTAGTTTGTTGATGGCGGAATCAAGGGTCCCCCCCCCCCCTTGTCGCTATACGGGAGGTCAAAATGGGGACTTCATGTAGGCCTATGTTCGTCTTCTTCTTCTTAAAAACCACACGATGGATTTTTACCAAACATGGCAGGTGAGTCCTGCCCAGGGAGTTAGGACCTCATTTGCTTCCTGGGGCCCATTCTTGGGGCCTCTAGAGGGCCCCAAAACCCCAAATTTAGGAATATCAAAGGGGGGGGGGGGGAGAAGCTTGGTGCTCCCCCCCCCCCCACACACACACACTTTACAGGGATCGAATGTCCCACTCTTTCGCATGAAATATAAAGTGGGAGGAACGTGGCAGCAAAAATATGACGATTTTTGTTCTTGTTGTTGCTTCTTTTTTGTTTTTTGTTTGTTTGTTTGTTTTTGCTTGTCAGATGACTTTCGGCGGAAAACCAGACCTTAAAAGTATGAATGCCCTTGATATGAACTTGAACTTGAACTTGAACTTTGTTTTTGAAATATCTGCGCGAGGGAGCGGAGCGACCGAGCGGGGGGAGGGTCTTGTGGGAGGGGGGTATCCCCCCTCCCACTCGAGGAAGATTTTGCATTTTCAGATCTGATATTCAGCGATCTGGTGCACACTTTTGGTGAAATTTTGGATTGTTTTCCTTTAAAAAAAAAAGTAAGAAAATGAAATATTCATATATAAGGTATGACTAAATCGTGGTATTTCAGCTCTAGCTCCGCCTGTGCGACATCACTGTGAAGGCCTACTAAATAGTGGGGCCTATCACCGGCGTAGCCAGGATTTGATCTTAAGGCCGTGTCACACCGTTGCGGGCAAGCCTTGAGTTCGACTTGCGAAGAACAATTTTTACTACCCGGAGGTCCCCGCAGATGACCCGCACATGACAGTACCTGGCACGTATCTCACCCGTAGTCGCCCGGAGGTGCGCACGCAAATCCTTTTTACCCGCATTAACCATGTTGGGCCCTGTCACACCTTTCCGGGCAAGTTACGCGGGCTTGTTACATGTGATGATTTTCCAGGATACCGGACATTTTTCTGAGGACGGACAAGGATTTCGGCGAGTTTTGCACGTGTCTAACTTGCTGGACGCGTTCTACTTAAGTTTTACTTGCGCTAATTCTGTGTGACCTGCATGCCAGGCGCGTGGGGGCTGACAACTCAGTGAAGGAATTCCTCTGATGGAATGGCAGAAATCCCACAGAATGTCATTATCTTGGCCGCATACTTGGACAGCGAAGTACCTGCGTGGGAGCTGCCTGCGAGGTGCTGCTGCTAAGGGCCTCCTACTGGCGTTCTGCGTGGACCTCTGCCGCAATCCCCGCGACTCAGCCGGAAAAAGTTTTGGTCATGCTCAAAACTTAGCTGCGAGTAAATCGAACTTGCGTGCGCACCTCTGGGCAACTATGGGCGAGATACGCGCTATTTATAGTCAGGTGCGGACCAACTGCGGAAAGCTCTGGGTAGCAAATTTGTTTCCCCTCAAGTCAACCCGCAAAACTTCCCCAGATACGGTATGACAAGGCCTTCATTGGACATCAAAACTTGTTCCGAGTGACTTTCGGTGGTTTGCCTGCAGAGGTACACGCAGAACACAAGTAGGAGACCCTTACCGGCAGCACCTCGCAGGCAACTCCAATGCAGGTGCTTCGCAGTACCCGTAAGTCGCTGGTAACAGAAAACGGATCGGTTTCAAAGCTCTCATGCGGATCACACGGAACACACGCAAGTAGAAGGTCAGTAGCACACGTCCAGCAGGTAAGACACAAGTACGAAACTCACAAACATTCCTGGCCGTCCGCAGAAAATTCTCCTACGTGCTGGAAAATCCCTACTCTCAACAAGCCCGCGTAGCTTGCCCTGAAAGGTGTGACACGGCCTTTAGACCAGGCGTGCACTAGGACGCGGACAAGACGCGGACAAGACCCGGAAAGCAAATTTGGTATTCCACACTCGTTCGGCAACCTGTTGCTTTCTTTTCAGAAGTCATGTTGATTTGAGGGATTTTTAATAGTTGCCGTTACATCGTATACATAGTGAATCGTTTAGTTCGCTTTAAATGTGACCGCCCAACTCAAATGAGGTCATATATACATATATATATATATATATATATATATATATATATATATGTATACGTATGTCACAGTACTATGTTATAAGCTTGAAAAATTATTTAACTTGTTTTATAATGACCATCCTAACACTTTTAAAGAGGACCAGGGCCAGTGATCGTTTGTTCATTCGTATTTATTTTGCTTCTAAAATCAAATCAAATCAAATATAAATTACATCAATATGACAAATTTAAACAAAACATAACCAAATGACAAAGGAGCAACACAAAAATGCAGTGTATACATTCACAAATAAGGCAGTACATTTGATTCAATAAGGAATTAAGCAGGAAACCGTCAGCATATTAAGTATAGCTAGACTGGGCTGATGGCCTCATTGGGAAATATAACTCAGGTTTGCCTCTCACAAAAGTACATTTTTTTATGTTCTACATTACAATAGTATGCTTTAGAGGAAAAAGAAGATGTGAGTAAGCGTTGCATATAAATATATTCCTTTAAAGTAGCTTTGAAAGAAAATAGAGGTGTTCGTGTTTTTAGGGAGTTGGGTAAAGGCATATCTGCTGGTGTGACCGCCATGACGGCTCGCAGTCAAATGAGAAAAAGCGAAAGTCTGCTCCAAATTTACAACCTTGCCTATTTCCTGATCCTGTCCGCATAAGTTGTCCGCAAGTCATCCTGATTGTCCTCGTTCATGACTTAATCATTCCTGATGTAATCCTAGATGTTTCCGCGCTGCCCGACTACGATTAGCATATTCCGGGGTATGTCACGCTCTTCCGGAGTGATTCCTAGGACACTCCTAGGAATGTCCGCAGTCAGTCCGCGGACAGTCCGCGGACATTCCTAGGAATTTCCCAGGACAAGCCGATTCGCACACTTATTCCGCGTCTGACGCGGACAGGATGCCGAAATGACAGAATTTGCTTCCGCAACCCTTCCTAGGCTTGTCCGCGCCCAAGCGGGATGCGAGGGAGCGAAGCGAGCGAGGGGGGAGGGTGTGGGAGGGGGTTTCCCCCTCACACGGTGAGAACTTTTTGCATTTTGATGTTGCAAATGTTGCAATTTGATGCATTTTTTTTTTTTGCGTGTTTTATCGACTTGAAACAGTCCCACATGATTAAGGTATAGTTCATTTTGATGTAGATTATTATTGAACAATAATTTTGCCTATAAAATTGTATGATTTAAATAAATTTCTTGTATTAATTATTACACTGAATATCATGAACACGACCGAGCCCGAGCGAGCGGAGGGAGCGAGGGGGCGGGGGTAGGTGGGAGGGGGGTGTCCCCCTCCCATGGTGAGAACTTTTTGCATTTTGATGTTGTACATGGTGCAATTTGATGCATTTTTTTTTTTTGGCGTGTTTTATCGACTTGAAACAGTCCCACATGATTAAGGTACCAGTTCATTTTGATGTAGATTATTATTGAACAATAATTTTGCCTATAAAAAAGTATCATTTGAATAAACTTCTTGTATTAATTATTACACTGAACATCATGAACGCGACCGAGCCCGAGCGAGCGGAGGGAGCGAGGGGCGGGGGTGGGAGGGGGGTGTCCCCCTCCCACGGTGAGAACTTTTTGCATTTTGATGTTGAACATGGTGCAATTTGATGCATGTTTTGCGCGTTTTGTCCACTTGAAACGGTCCCACTTGGGTATCTGCAATATATTTTGATGACGATTATTATTAAACAATTTGGCTATAAAATGGTATCATATAAATAAAATTCTTGTATCAATAATTTCTTACACTGAATATCATGAATGCGACCGAACTCGAGCGAACGGAGGGAGCGAGGGGGCGGGGTGGGAGGGGGGTGTTCCCCCTCCCACGGTGAGAACTTTATGCATTTTGATGTTGAACATGGTGCAATTTGATGCATGTTTTTGCGCGTTTTGTCCACTTGAAACGGTCCCACTTGTTTAAGGTAGCAGTACATTTTGATGTAGATTATTATTGAACAATTTTGCCTATAAAAAGTATCATTTGAATAAACTTCTTGTATCAAATTATTACACTGAACATCATGAACGCGATCGAGCCCGAGCGAGCGGAGGGAGCGAGGGGGCGGGGGTGGGAGAAGCCCCCCCCCCCCCCCCCGGTGAGAACTGTTTGCATTTTGATGTTATAAATGGTGCAGTTTGATGCATGTTTTTGCGTGTTTTATTGACTTGAAACAGTCCCAATTGTTTAAGGTATTAGAATATCATTTGAATAGACTTCTTGTATTAATTCTTCCACTGAATGTCATGAACGCGACCGAGCCCGAGCTAGCGGAGCGAGCGAGGGTGTTGGGGGGGGGGGGGAGGGTGTGGCACGGGGTGTCCCCCCTCCCACGGTGAGAACTTTTTGCAATTTTATCTTGTAAATGGTGCAATTGTATGCATATTTGCGTGTATATCAACTTGAAAAAGTTCCACTTGTTTAAGGTAGCAGAATATTTTCATGTAGATTACAATGAACAATTTGCCTATAAAATGGTATTATTCAAATAAACTCATTTTATCTATTTTTATGGTGAATAATTATCATGCACGCTGTCTGTTAAGCAATTCAAACTGAAAAAGCAAGCACAAAAGGGTGTAGAAAAGGGGCATTTCTCCTCCTACACGAAGGTGATTTTGCATTTTCAGACCTGAAATTCAGCGATCTGGTGCAAAGTTTTGGTGCAATATCCCTCCATCCAAAAACAAAAACAAAAAACAGCTAATAATAATTGAAGAAATAAATAGAGCTTTTTCAGGGAAGTGTTAAAATCATGGAATTTAGCTCTTATTCCGAGTAGGCATCATCTGTGTGTATGTACAAAGTCTAGTGAGGTAGAGCTTAGGGGGAGGGTGTGGGAGGTCGATTTCCCTCCCACTCGACGGAGCTTTTGCGTTATTAGAATTGAAATAAAGCGATCTAAAGCACACTTTTTGTGGAAAATTCGGAAATTGTCATTCCCCAAAGTGTACTAAGTCTAAAGAGGGGACGAAGCAATGGGAGGGTGGCAAGATACGTCTCCCATATTCGAGGGAACTTTTTTCTGTTTTAGAACTGAAATTCAAAAATCTGGTGCACACTTTTGTTGGAATATCTGGAGATTTGTCAATCAGAGAAGGTGGGAGGGGATAAGCCCTATTCCCCCTTCATACACGAGGGAGATTCTGTATTTTCTGATTGCATTTAAACGTTTTGGTGCACATATTTTGTGACATATTTGGAAAACTGTCTATGTTCAAAGTGTATCCACAGTCTACTTGTATGCATGGGGGGGGGGGGGGACCGCGTGGGGAGAAGGCGTGGGCGAGTGCTATCACCACCCTTTCACTATATACGAGGGAGCTTTTGCCTTTTTAAAGTTGAAATTGAGATATCTCGTATACGCATATTAATTATTGATGGAATATTTGGGAAATTTAAGCAAAACTGATCTGTGATGGGGGGAGTGAGCGAGGAAAGGATTGATTAAAAGGGGATATTCCCTTGTACAGAATTGTACATGAAGGAACTTTCGAGTTTTGGGAACAAAAGTGATAAATCTTGTGCACTCAGAATTATTCAGAATTTTGTGTAAATCTGAAAAGTGTACTAAGGTTTGGGAAAGGGGCACAGAGGGGGAGGGTTTGGGAGGGGGTAAGCCCTATCCCCCTCCCAAGCACGAGAGATTTAGCATTTTTTTTTTTTTTCAAATTGAAATTCAGCAATCTGATGAGTACTTTGGATAAGATATTTAGACAAAACGCAAGAAAATTTTCCTCATGTCGGGCATTATTGGGGGAAAATGATATGTTTGCCCTGTTGAACCTACAATAATGTAAAAACGCCCACTAATGTAAAAAGGTCCACAAATGTAAAAATACATCGCCCACAAATGTAAAAATCGCCCACAAATATAGAAAATATCGCCCACAAATGTAGAAATTTCAGCCACAAATGTAAAAACGAACAGCGCCCACAAAATTATAATGTAAAAAACGCCCACTAATGTAGTAAAAAAAAAATCATACATCAACCACAAATGTAGACAATTTCTACATTTGTAGTTGACGTATAGTGGGCGTTTATGATTCTTTTTTTTTTCTTTTTCTTTTTTAATTTTGGGGGTCCTGAACACAGGAGCTGATCCAGCTGAATTTAGTAAAGAAAGGGCCGGGGGCGCCTTTACAAATTTTCAGGCCCTGTCACACCTTTCCGGGCAAGCTACGCGGGCTTGTTGTGACCTGCTACTTGCGTGTGTGACCTGCGTGAGAGCTTCAAAACCGATCCGTTTTCAGTTACGAGCGACATACGGGGACTGTATACCTGCGTTACAGCTGAAAGTACCTGCGTGAGAGTTGCCTGCGACGGAGGTGCTGCGGCCATACAAGGGCCTCCTACTGGTGTTCTGCCTGTACCTCTGCGGGCAGACCCCCGCGAATCACCTGCGGAACGAGTTTTGAGCATGCTCAAGGCCATGTCACTGGTGTCTGGGGAAGCCTTGCGGGTTGACTTGCGGGGAAAAATTTTTGCCTGCGGAGCTCCCTGCAGTTGGCCCACACCTGACAGTAGCCCAGCGATAGCACGTATCTCGCCGGTATAGTTGCCCGGAGGTGCGCATCACGCAAGTCCGATTTACCAGCAGCCAAGTTTTGAGCATGACCAAAGCTTGTTGCGGGTGATTCGCATGGGCTTTTCCCGCAGAAGGTACACGCAGAACACCAGTACAGGAGGCCCTTATATGATAGCGGCAGCACCTCGCAAGCAACTCACACGCAGGTACTTCCATGCTGTAACGCAAGTACAGTCCTCGTATGTCGCTTGTAAATTGAAAACGGATCGGTTTCGAAGCTCCTCACGTCACCCAGGTCACACAGAAGTAGTCACACGCAAGTAGCAGGTAAGTAGCACGCTTCTACCAGATAAGACGCAAGTAGGACCTACGGAACTCACCAACATCCTTGTCAGCCCGCAGAAAATTGACCTGCGTGCTGGAAAATCCCTACTGATGTACTCGCAACAAGCCCGTGTAGCTTGCCCGGAAAGGTGTGACACGCAGCACACCACAACACATTTACACGTACCCCACCCCCACCGTACCCACCCACGCATAGTCGTACACATTATTTTACAAGCACAGCCCTGCTATATTCTAGGTAGATAAGAAGTAGGTTAAATCAACGTAGGGGTCTATCTGACTTTTTTTTTACATTTGTGGGCGATGTTTTGGAATCATTTCTACATTAGTGGGCGTTTTTTACATTATATTGTGGGCGATGTCCAATTTCTACTTTTGTGGGCGATTTTCTACATTTGTGGGCGATTTTCTACATTTGTGGGTGATGTATTTTTACATTTGTTGGCGTTTTTACGTTTGTGGGCGTTTTTACATTTGTGGGTTCAACATGCCCCCCCCCCCGTCCTCCAGGATCAACGTCCCTACATACGAGTGGTTTTTTGCATTCTTAGAATACAGATACAAATGAAAAGTTTTGATGGAAAATTCGGAAAGCCGTCAATCCCCAGAGTGTACTAAAGTTTTTAATGGGAAACAGAGCGGGGAAAGGGTTGATTGAAAGAAGATATCCCCTCCCACCCGCGGTGGATCTTTTGTGTTCTTTTATGTAACTGAAGTGACAGACCTGGTGCACACTTAAGATAAAACATTTGGGAATCTGTCAATCTAAAAAGAAAAAAGGAAAAGGACCGAAAGGGTAGGGGGTATCCCCCTCCCACGCGAGAATTTTTTTTCGCATTTTCAGAATTGAAATTCTGCAATGTGGTGCACACTTTGGATAAGATATTTGGACAGCTTTCTATAAAAAACACAAGAAAATTTTCCTCATTTTGGGAATCACTGGGGATCAAAATGATGTGTTTGCCCCCCCCCCCCTTCCGCGCCCTCGTCCTCCAGGATCGACGCCCCTGCATACGAGGGTGCCTTTGCATTTTTAGAATTCAGATGATATCTCGTAAACACATTTATGAGGTAATCTGGAAAAAATTCAATCCCAGAAGTGTATACTGGGGGGTTTTTTCCGGGGGGGGGGGGGGAGGGACCCTCCGTTAATTGAAAGTATCTAGATATCTCCTCCCACCCAAGGAACTTTTGCATTTTTTAAACTGAAGTAAAAGACCTGGTGCCCACTTTAGATGATCTTTAGATAATCTGTCAATCTAAAGTGTATTACGTAGAAAGGACTGAACGGGGAGGGTATGGGAGGGGGTAGTCCTATAGGGTGCTGTTCGTTATTCCGAAGGTTCGCTATTCCGAAGGTCCGTTATTCCGAAGGTTCGTTAATCCGAAACACACAAATTCCCAATATCTAGAGGTTCGTTAATCCGAAAATCAAAAAGGGTTCGTTAATCCGAACATTTGTGGCGTTATTCCGAAGGTTCGTTATTCCGAAGATTTGTTAATCCGAAAATGAAATTCGGAATAACGAACCTTCGGAATAACGAATCTTCGGACTGAAGAGCCTTCGGAATAACGAACCTTCGGAATAACGAGCTGTAATCGTCCTATATGCCCCTCTTACGCGAGGGAGATTTTGTATTTTCAGAATTGAAATTCAGCCATCTTTATTTGGGTGAAATATTTAGACAGTTTTCTATCAAAAGAATAAGAACATTTCCACATCTCGGGAGTTACGAGAATGAGCAAAATGATATGTTTGTCCCAAATACTTTTATGGGGGAACCACCCCCCCCCCCCCAGTGGCGTATCTAGGGGGGGGGGGCAAGGGGGGCACGTGCCCCGGGCGCCACTCCTTGGGGGCGCAAAAAAACGAAAAAAAAAAAAAACGAAGAAGAAGAAGAAAAAAAAAGGGGAAAAAAACATTCCATGTTCTGTGAGCTGAAATACAAAAATTTTCGGCTCTCTCGCTGCGCTCGCTCGCCAAAATTTATATAAAAAAGAAGGTAAGAACAAAACGTGATGATGACAAAATGACAGTGTCTATTGTGTTCACACATGTCATTTTATATTTAGCAGGCAAAATGTTTCACGGAGCAGCGGCTGCAATTTCGTTCTGAAGCGATCGCCAATTGGATCAAAAGAAGGCGCCAACGGTTTCGAACATACGGGGGGGGGGGGGGCGCAAAAAAACCCCGAATCAAACAAGATAACAACAAAACGTAATGATGACGCGGAAATATACAAATTTCGGCTCACTCGCTCGTACTAATTTAGAGTATTTTTTTCAAGTCCTCATTTTTTTTCAAGTACGTCAACTCCACTGGCTACCAGTCAAAGCAAGAATATCCTTCAAGCTTCTCCTACTGGTCTACAAAGTAGTCAACAAAAGAGCTCCAGAGTACATTGGGGAGTGTCTGGTACGACACTCTCACTCTAGGCGCACTCGTCTTTCATCATCCGTTACCTTTACTCAGCCACACACGAAAAAACTAGCCGGAGATGCAGCTTTCTCTTCTTCTGCTCCTAGGCTGTGGAATAAGATCCCTCCTCTTCTCAAATCTTCACCCACACTTGATCATTTCAAGCAAAACTTGAAGACTTGTTTATTTTGATGTCCCTGTATGTGCACCGGACTTATACTGTCACTGCCTGGTATTTTGTATATATTTTATCTCCTATATGGCGACCAGGGATGACATGTCATAGCGCTTTGCATCCAGTTGAAAAGGCGCTCTATAAATGTCTACTATTATTATTATTAAATCCTTATCTATAAGGCCGTCACTAT
This sequence comes from Diadema setosum, assembly GCF_964275005.1. NCBI lineage: Eukaryota > Metazoa > Echinodermata > Echinoidea > Diadematoida > Diadematidae > Diadema > Diadema setosum. Next base: position 22,754,819 of record NC_092692.1, read on the forward strand.
ATCTTGATTAGAATTGTAAGATTTAATAAGCAGAAAATGACAAGAGTTTCATGATTTGTAAGCTGAAATACAAAAATTTTCGGCTCGCTCGCTGCGCTCGCTCTCCAAAATTTGTATAATAAAAGAGAAGAAGATAAGAACAAAACGTGACGATGACGCGGACAAAATGATAATGTCTATTGTGTTCACTCATGTCATTTTATATTTAGCAGGAAAAATGTTACACGGAGCAGCGACTGCAATTTCATTCGTTCTGAAGCGATCGCCGATTGGATCAAAAGAGGACGCCAACGGTTTCGAACATATGGGGGAGGGGAGCGCAAAAAAAAATCAAAAAAGATAAGAAAAAAACGTAATGATGACGCAGAAATATACAAATTTGGGCTCACTCGCCCGTACTACTTTAGAGTATTTTTTCAAGTCCTCAGTTTGTTGGTATAAATCGTTATCTATAAGGTCGTCACTATAATTGTGAGATTTAATAAGCAAAAAATGACAAGAATTCCATGTTTTGTAAGCTGAAATACAAAAATTTTCGGCTCGCTCATTGCGCTCGCTCGCTAGAATTTATATATAAAAAAAGATAAGAACAATACGTGATGATGACGAGGACATATACAAATCTCAGCTCACTTGCGCGCACTAATAATTTTTAAAGTATTTTTTAAAGTCCTCAGTTTTTTTGGTATAAATCATTATCTATAAGGCCGTCACTATATCTTGATTAGAATTGTAAGATTTGGTAAGCAAAAAGTGACAAGAATTCCATGTTTTGTAAGCTGAAATACAAAAGTTTTCGGCTCTCTCGCTGCGCTCGCTCGCCCAAATCTATCAAAATTCATTACATTTAAATCACCCTCAAAAGATCCCTTTTAAGTGCTTGAAAAAGCATCATGTGGACTTTGTTTAAAGTCCCTACCGGGATGGTGGTGGGGTTGAACACCTTTTCAGAAATTAGGGGCGCAATTTTCGTGCTTGCCCCGGGCGCCATTTTCCCTAGATACGCCACTGCCCCCCCCCCCCCCCCATCGACGCCTCTGCATATGAGGGAGCTTTTGTAAGTGAAAGATCTGCTGCACACTCTTTGATAAATTATTAGGAAATATACGTCAATCTCAAAAGTCTACAAAGTCTATCAAAATTGATCCTGTATAGCGGAGCGTTTGCATATTTATGATTGCAATTCAACGATCTGGAGCATAGTTTTGGCGGTATTTGGACAATTTTCCATAAAGAAAGTTCGAGATTTGTCCTCATCTCGGGACTTGCTTGGGGGACAAAATTAAATGATTTGTCTGCCCCAACACTTCCGTAGGAGTGGGGCAAATGCCCCTTTACCCGCCCCCCCCCCCCCCCGATAGATTCGACGCCCCTGATCATCCCTGAGTATGCCCATAGATGTATCCTGACTGAGTCATCAGAGTCATCATCGTTTCTCAGGAATGATTCAGGAAATGGCGGTGGTTCAATTATGGCGGTATAGTTTTTGTTGTTTGCTTGTTTATTTTCGTACATATATAGCATGTTTACATGTTTATTGGCCTATGCTATTTGACGTTGTCAACGTCTGGGCCACACATACAGTGTATGTCAATATTATTTCTTCGCGAGCGAGCGAAGCGAGCGAGCGCTTGAGAATAATATGTATACATTATCCTACAAGATAGAATACTGTTCAGCTCTGTTACCTGTCTGAAGGCGGGCGTACGAACGTCATGCAATATGCCAAAATATAGATACGATCACATTTCTGCTTCCTCCATTTTTGAACTCAGATTTCAGGGGGATGATTGTACAGGTCATCCCCCCCCCCTCCTCCATTTCAGGGGGATTCATCCCCCATCCCCCCGGGATTTACGCCCATGATATAGGGGATAGGATCTCAATTTGTTTGAATGGGCACCATGCTCCATCCGCTTGCGCCCAAGGGAACCCAACCTCCCATATTATGAAATATTCGAAAATATTTTTCTCTAGAATCAGGCTAAGTGATACAGTTTTAAGTCTTTTTTTTTTTCAAACTGCATAGCCGAGCTTTCTAATTACATTGTACATAGCAGGTATTATTACCAGTGTGACGAAATATGCAAATGGTCACCATACCCCCAGCTCTCAAAGCTGCCCCGCTCTCCAATCTTGCAATATTCTGAGGTTGAGATTATCTGCAAGAATGCGTGGATGGTGAATCTGTGATACTCAGGTGAGCGCATCCTGGGTCTCTTGTTCACAGTATAGACCCAAAAAAATCACAATCGGATTTTCGCATCGATACTTCCAATATGATTAAACTGTCTTTCAGGGCCTTAAGTTGTAATATTTTAGTTATATTTCGCAGAAAATCCCATTCAATTTGGTTAAGTGGTCACAGAGAAAGTAAGTTGTTGTAAAGCATGTCATGGGTCTGTTTCTTCCAAGTTTATCGCTTGGATGCTCGTGGAAAATAATGTGTGTATTATAATGGGCAGAGGGAAGAGATTCCTGACATGCTCTACAAAGATCCTCATTTCTCTTTGACCATTGAAGCAAGTCGGATGGGGTTTTCTGTAATATGTGGGTAATAATTTAAATATAGTTTCATGTACCCTGAAATTGTATTTGGTTTGACTCGCTATTTTTAAAGTTATTGTTGAGGAGGGTCCCGTTGTTGATTTTTTTTTTTTTTTTTTTTTTTTTTTTGGAGGGGGACATTATACGGTAATATGTGAAAAATATAGTGGCGGATTCAGGCGCGCGACCCCTTTAGTTTTTGTTAAAACAAAAGAAATGAAAAGAGAAAATGAGGGGGGGGGGGCTTTAATTTTGTAAAGGCGCCCCCTTTTACGGAATTTCTGGATCCGCCCTGAGATAGCTATTGTACAATTTTGAATATGTTTTTACCTGTGAGGCAAGAGAATTCGACCGACGTCGTATCGGTCATTAAGATAAAAAAGATTTTGACATCCTCTATATCTCTCGAAAATTTGGAACAATCAAGCATCAAATCTCCCGCTAGGTGGCTTCGAAAGTTTAGTTAGCACCCGATGCAGATTAAATTACATTTATAAATAAGAGCGGCGTTGTGATGTAAAAGAACATTGTCAAGCGGGAGTTTCATTTTGAGATGATACTTCCGACACTTCAATGATTCGCAGGCAAAAATTTTATGCAAACTCCGCTGTGCTAATCACAAATTGCCAATTGTTTCTGGAAGATATAATTAAATTCCAATAAACTAAAGGTTTTTTGCACCCATTGCAATGAGGATAAAATTGGTGATGTTATAGTGTCATTACCTTTTAATGAACAGCGAAAGAAATACTGAAAATACCTAAATTAATGGATTCTTTTATCTAACTGGTGAAAAGAGAACAGTCCTTTCTACTTTAACCAAATTTTGTATAGTTATGCAATGACACATGTTTAGACAAACATTTCGTCCTTTTCTTGTGTACCACATAAGTCTGTTTAGAAGCAATTAATCGGTAACTTGTCTTCTCACTCTCCCCCTCTCTCTCCATTTCTCCTCCATAATCTCTTATTTCCTTCATTCTTTGTTCATTTAGGATCGTATTAATATAATAATTTCCGTACATCTTTGCATTTTTTATTTTCCTTTTTTTTTTGTTTTCTCAAGTGTATTTCACTCGTGTTTCTTTTAACCTGTTGTAGACCTACTTAGCCACCAGTTTTGTGTCCTTCTCACTCTTCCCTCTTCACCTCCATTTTTCCTCTCCCTCTCTCTCTCTCTCCATCTCGTCATAGTTTTTCCTTCCTTTGTTAATTGTTTGTTCACCATAATATCGTGTATTATTTCTGTAGGGCCTACATGTTTTTCTTTTTTATTTTGAAGGGATTTCGTAGTAGGATAGTTAATAGAGCAAGTTATTATATCCTTCTACTCACCATTCGTTGATTCTATAACACACAATATCTCCCGCGTTGGTGAGCTGCGCCTGGAGTTGATGGCTGTTGCAGGAAATTGTCCTCCAATTGAAAGTTTAGTTATTGCACTTCTCCCGTTTGGTAAATACACAAGAACATTGTGTTGGATATGACCTCGCTAAAAACATTCCCACATCTCAAACGAATTTCCATGAATTTCTTGCGTTACCCAATTTCAACTCACTTTTTTTATCCTGTCACTAGTTTAGAAATAAAAGACATTTTTATGAATTTGGAAAATGAAAAAAGCTCTGGACCGGATGGTATTGATAATATTATTTCAAAGAACATTAGTGAGAGTGTTGTCGAACCATTAACTCATATTTTTGAATTTATGAATGGTGTTGTTCCATTGGAAATGAAAACCGCTAAAGTAATTCCAATTTATAAGAAAGGTGATAAAGAAGATATTTGTACTTACAGACCAATTTCTCTGTTGCCTCAGATTTCTAAATTGTTAGAAAATATTGTACATTCTAGATTTCCTTACATTTTTTGATTTGCCTAATATTATATCTAATTTTCAATTTGGATTTCGTAAAGAGCACAACACATCTCATGCTATTCTCTCCTTTGTTGAAAAAGTCGCCAAAGCCGTAGACCAACATTACCATACAGTGGGAGTTTTCCTGGACTTCTCCAAGGCCTTCGATACCATCGATCACGAAATACTTCTTTATAAATTATGTCAGTATGGTATCCGTGGGAAGGCCTTGGAGTGGTTCAGGAGCTACCTTACTGATCGCAAACAATTTGTATCTTTATCCGGTCACAGTTCCACAAAGAAATCTGTTACTTGCGGTGTTCCTCAAGGAAGTTTATTGGGACCTCTTTTGTTTATAACTTATATAAACGAGATGATAAATGTTTCTCGTGTTTTATCTTTTCTGTTGTTCGCAGACGATTCAAATGTATTTATTTCACATCCGGATCCCCACATTTTGGTGGATACCTTAAATTCAGAACTTAAAAAGTTGCTAAGATCCAACAAATTGTCTTTGAACCTTCTTAAAACCAAATGTATATTGTTTAGTGATTCTTTGGATAGTCTTCCCAATAATATTGTATTAGATGACACTGTTATAGATGTAGTTTCTTCAATGAAGTTTCTAGCATTGACAATTTATAATAAACTTTCGTGGAAGACACATATTAATAACATTTGTCACATAATATCTTGTAATATTGGTGTCATAAACAAAGTAAAGTTTTATTTTCCCATTCCCACCCTCCTTATGTTATACTCAACTTTGATTTTGCCTTATCTTAATTACGGTATTATAGCTTGGGGTAACACTCATTCAATGCATCTTGATAGACTGCTACGTCTCCAGAAAAAAGCCCTTCGTATAATTTGCAATGTATCCTGGAGATCCCATACTGACGTTTTATTTTTTGAAAATAAGATTTTAAAAGTAAGTGATCTTTACAATTATTATCTTGGTCAATTTATGTATAGATTTAGCAATAATTTATTACCTCCCATTTTTTACGGGGACGTTTGTGAAGAATAATTCTTTCCACAGATACCCAACTCGTCATTCTAATGAATTTCATTTGCCTTTAACCAGGACCATATTCACTCAATCCACATTTACTTTTGTTGGACCAAAATTTTGGAATAACCTTAGTGATAATACAAAAACGGCCCCAAGTTTGAATTGTTTTAAAGTTAAGTTGAAGAATTTCTTTTTAGACAATAAGAATTCATTGGAACGTCATCATCAAAAATACATTGACTTTCACTTTATGCGTATGACTTAGCGGCTCCGTTCACTCATCACTTTTCGTCTTTTCATTCGACATTGATTTTTCTTCCTATTTTCCACCCATGTTATCAGTTCTTCTTCATCTTTCTGTCTTACTTTTCTTGTTCTAGTTTCTGCGTTTCTGCATGACAGCGACTTAGTGGATTTGTCTGGGTGTTTGTCTAGGGGTAGTTAGGTTTTTATCTGTAGTTTGTGTAATTCTTTTTGTAAATTTGGTCTCATGTGTTAAGTAGAAGATCAATGATATAAGATGTTACTATTATGTTTGGGGGGAATGCACCCTACAAGCTTTGCTTCTTCAGCTTTCCTCCCCATCTCCTGCATTTTCATAATTTCAGATTTTTTTTTTTGCTTTTTTCTTTGTCATCTTGTCATTTGTATATCTATAAATTCCACTTATCATAATTATTTTGTAATATTCACATATATATGTACTTATATTCTATGTGGAAGGAAAAATGTATTTACAGGTTCTGTTGGAGATGGAAAAAATAGATGAAAAAAAAAAAAGAACATAACGCGACACAAAATATGATTCCCTGAAGTAGCACAATGGTGAGATAGCCCAATGTTGAATGCTCCACGAGACGGTGAAATATAGATGGGAAGGGAAATAGATAGATTGTGAGAGAGAGAGAGAGAGAGAGAGAGAGAGAGAGAGAGACAGAGAGAAGTTCGCGAGTCCGATGTTTGATGATGAAGTTTGGCGAGTTTTTAACTTCACGTTTCCGTGCTTTCACGTCGAAAGCTGGTCAAAAAGTGTGGTGTGCGTGAAAAGTTGATTTTTGTGAATGAAGAGTTGTAACGTGCGTGCGAAACTTCTTCGAGACGTGGAGCGAAGAAAGGAGGAGAATGGTTGGAAATGATGTCCATCTCGCGTTGTCATGGTGACCGCAGGAGCGACCGGAGGTGAAGTTACGTTGTTAGCGAGGAATGTTCGGACAGATGATGAGTGCTCGCGATACAGAGAGCGGTCGTAAAAATGTGCTTGTATTACGCTGACGAGTGACCACTAGCGGATATGGTCAGCGAGTGGACGAAAACAATTCCTAGTAGAGTGAGAAAATGAAAGTGTGACTCATTGTGCTGCTACAAGTAGCTCCCCCCTAGATTGCTGCGAAATGAGATGCAGGAGCAATCGATGAGTGTAAAAAATAGAGTAGAATGTTCTCATTTGAGCGAGAGTGACAAAATAATATGCTAAATGACATAGAAAAACAACAAGCTGGATTTGTAAGAAACAAAGGTTTTCTCTTCAACCGTTGTCACAGTAGTCGACGTATTTTGTGGGGAATTGCACGTGACGACTGGAGCGTGTTTTCTTGATTTCCGTGGTCGGTTGGTTGGAGTGCGAGGTGGGGGTGCGAGGTGGGATGGAAGGGGGCGTGGCAGGTTGTGTCGTGCGTTGAGTGTTTGTAGTCACGGGTGGTCGAGTGGTGCGAGGCAATGGCTCGGGGATGATGTCCGTTTCTATGAATGCTGGTTTCAAGCGGTCGATGCTGACGGTGTCGTGTTTGCCGTGGTAGTCGATCACGAAAAACTTGTCAGCACGCCGAATGACCGGAAAGGGACCTCTGTATGGGTGCTGTAGTGGCTTTCTTACGGTGTCATCGCGAACGAAAACGTGTGAAAATGTGCTGAGGTCGTTGTGTATGAATGTTGGTTTGTGTTGAGTGCGTGATGGTGGCGGATGCATGTCCTGCATGAACTTACGTAGACGGTGGACGTAGTCGGAAGGGTCGATGTCCGTCGTGGTCTGTTCATGCTTGGTGATGCACTGGCCTGGGAGTCGTAGTGTTGTCCCATAGACAAGCTCTGCAACTGAGCAGCCTATGTCTGTCTTCACTGCGGTCCGAATGCCGAGGAGAACGAGTGGTAGTTTCTCGGTCCATTTGGCGTCGTTGTGTGCCATTTTATAGAGAGGCTTTGAGTTGACGATGTAGTTGTTCGACGAGGCCGTTCGATGTCGGGTAGTATGCCGTTGTGCGAATGCGAGTGGATGAAAACAATTCTTAGTAGAGTGAGAAAATGAAAGTTTGACTCACTGTGCTGCTACAGTTTCAATACTCAGAATTTGTGTCGTGTGTCCGCCGTCAGACACTCTGGCGAGCAAAGGCTCGCAAATCATCATTAGAGAGTTAACTGAAATAACACATGATAGGGAAACTGATTGTTGAGAAGAACAATGATCGATGGTCAATGTCGATGTCAAATTGTCAACTATCAATGGTCGCTCGACAGGACAGCGAGTCGCCTGGAGAGGTCGTCTTGATAGTTGGCAAGCGCGAGATGGCCAGCGGCAGCAGCGTGTTGTGCCGGTAGAAACCGATTCGCGATGTGTTCGAGGTCGAGCCAAAGTTAGGCGGAGGGTGATCGAGAGTTCGTGGCGGTCGATGAGGCGGCGTCAAGTCGTATCGTGGCGTTGTGAAAGTTGAGCGAATCGTATCGCGGTGTGTTGTATCGTGTCGTAGCGAGAGTTCGAGCGATTCATATCGTGGCATGTCGTATCGTGTCAGAGCGAGAGTTCGAGCGATTCGGGATCGAGTGGTGCAGCTGAATGCGGGTCGTTGAAGACGGGTGTCGATGCGGCGCTTAGGCGGTCGTTTACGTCGATCGTGCGTGTCTGCCGAAGAAACCGTCGAGTCGTATGGCGAGTGAATAAGGCGGCGGACGGCATCGTGGCGGACGAAAACATGCAGCGTGCTCGTTGCGATGGCATGTTCGAAGTCGATTGGCGTTGGCGTGGCGGGCGATGTCGTCGCGGCGTTGCGACTGCGTTGCGAAGTGCAAAAGATGAGCGTAAGTGCCGGCCTAAGTGGTGGGGTCGAAATCGTCGTATTAAAGATGTCGGGTCGTTATGGGCGCGATGAATTTCCCCGGCAGTAAGCGTAACATGGTCTATAAAACCAGTTGAGTCGGGGAGTAGCCCATGAGATGCGTGGTCGAACGTCGAAAAGGTGTGTCGATGAAATGCGTGTGCGAGATCGAGGGGAAAGTCCTTTAGGTCAATGAATCGACGGTAGGTCGCGGGTTTGGCAAGTTCACGTGGCGGGCGGGCCGGTGACCATGCAGGAAAAGGAGCGATCCCGGTGACGTTCAATGTGATAGATGGGTCTATCAAAGTTGGGCGGTGCATGTCGACGAGCCTATCAAAGTTGGGCGGTGCATGTCGACGAGCAGATTAAAAAGATGCAGAAAATCGGTCAGAGAAATGGGAGATGGACATGATGGGAGATAAGGAATATCCATCTCATGGTGCATAGAGGCAGTGTCGGCGGTCATCGTGGAGGCAAGCTCGGGCGTGGTTGGAGTTGATGTCGTTGCAATCATGATCGAGGCAGTGTTCGAACACGGGGTCACCAATTTAGTGAGCATAGGATGTTGTGTGTGTTTGTGCATTGTTCGTTTTGCACAACTGCAAGTACATGTAAACACTCCACAACAACACATACACTGTATAGGAAAATGAGACATCAGGCACTCCGGGCGTACATTTAGGATGGTTTTTATTAGAGGCTCTGCACCGAAGCGAGTTGTCGGGGCACTCTGCTCATTTCACACAAAGAGCAGTCGGTATTTATACAATGTAGAACAGCAGAGAGATGACTCACCTCTCTGGTACCAGGTAGGAAAACGAGGGGGTCAAGAGAGATTATGATTATTACTTATGGGCGGCCTTATTTAAAAGCTTTTGATACGATAAATCATACAATTCTTCTTAAAAAGCTTGAACATTACGGAATCCGAGGTTTAGCTTTACAATGGTTTAGGAATTATTTAAAAGACAGGCAACAATTTGTATGTTATAATGACTGCATATCTTCAAATAAATTGATCTCGTGTGGTGTTCCTCAAGGATCTGTTTTGGGTTCAACACTTTTTCTCATCTATATCAATGATTTGCCCAATTTAACTTCATATTTTAATTTTAGATTATTTGCTGATGATTCTAATCTTTTTCATACTTTCAATACAAATGAGCACAATATAAACTTAGTAGATGTTAGTAAGAATATAAAAGATGTGATTGCATGGTGTAATTCAAACAAGCTAACAGTTAATATTAATAAATCTAAGTATATGATTTTCAAAAGCAGGCGTTTATATAGAAAAATCGAAATATTTGGTCAATTGTCAATTAACGAATCCGTTTTAGAGTCAGTTGATTCAATATCTTTTCTCGGAATCTGTATTGATGAAAACTTAAATTGGAAGAAACACATCAATAATGTATGCACTGTTTTAAGCAAAAAAAAAATAGGACTTTTGTACAGAATACGACACTTCGTCTCTAAACAAATACTGCTACTGTTATACAATGCTTTTATTCTACCTCACATAACCTACGGATTGGAGGTCTGGGGCAGAACAAACAAAACTTTCTTAAATCCTATTCTAATTCTACAAAAGAGAATGTCGAGAGTGATAACATTCCAAAGTTTCAGGTATCACTCAGCACCTTTATTGTATGAACTAGAATTATTGGATGTATTTAAGGAACATAGATACCTAATTGGAATATTTATCTATGATCTATTGAATGATAACCTACCTCATAAAGCATCGTATTATTTTTCTCATATTGACCATACATACGAAACAAGAAACAAAGAAATGTGCAATTTTAAACTAAAAACTGTCAGAACAGAATTAGGGAAGCGATCAATAGCATTATTCAGGTGTTAGAATATGGAACAATCTTTCAACTGACCCACAGAGAGAGGGGGAGAGAGAGTGAGACCATCGACAATCAAAATCATATGCAAAATCTTCAAGAGGACTTGAACAAAATTGGTGACTGGGCGAAAAAATGGATGATGGATTTGAACACAGATAAGTGTAAGATTTTGACAATATCCAGGAAAAGAAGAAAGGTGCAACACGTGTATCATCTTAATAACGCCTCTCTTGAATCTGTTGAATCCGTGAAGTACTTGGGTGTAACCATCACCTCTGATTTGAAGTGGACCCAACACATCAACAATACTGTCAATAAAGCCAATAACGTGCTTTCTTTTCTAAGACGCAATCTTCGCATAAAATCTTCTGATGTTAATTAAAGCCACAGCTTACAAAATGTTGGTTCGACCAATTGTTGAATATGCTTCCACAGTTTGGGACCCATCTACCAAGAACCTAGTCCACCAAGTGGAAATGGTCCAGAGAAGAGCTGCGCGATTCACATTAAATCGCTACCATAACACCTCGAGTGACACCAGAATGCTACAGGAACTTGATTGGACTACTCTGGAACAGCGCAGAGAAAATGACAGGCTAATTATGATGTACAAAATACACAATAATCTTACTCCTCTTTCAGCACAGGACTATCAAACAGGCTACTCAGTTGACGAGAGCCTCGCAACCACACTCCTATCAGGTACCATATTCGAGAACTGAATCGCATCGCCATTCGTTCTTCCCAAGAACTGTAAGGAACTGGAATTCCCTGTCGTCAGAAATTGTTTCAGCGCCATCTGTGGGTTCACTTCGAAACCGTCTAACGGTTGATCACAGTGGCTAGTCATTTTCGTCAAATTTTCCATGTGCTTGTAAATATCTGTAAATAAATTGTATTATGATGTAAATAGCACCAGTCTGCAAGAATCTTCAGTCTATTGAAGGAGGCAGACTTAATCAGAAGAAGAAGAAGAAGAAGAAGAAGAAGAAGAAGAAAGACGGAGAGATCGGAGCGGAGAGAGGGAGATTGAAGAGGAGAGAGATATATAGAAGCAGAGAAAAGTTGAGCTGCTACAATTTCATCAATCGTATTTCACTCTTTAACTTAATTATCGGTGTTCTGTATATCTTTTAAGTTACGTGTATTTGCAATATTGTATTACTGAATTTAATGGGTATAAAGGACTCCGATACCCAGAATATGGGTTATTGAGTAAAATAAACTTTCAACTTTTGTACCTTTGCGTGTACAATAGTGCCATACTGCATACGCGCACTGCGTGCGTTGCAACAGCAAGCAAGCCATGCTTTATGCCATCCCATCACATAATACATGTACTAGTAATCAAGCATGCATGCGTGCGCGTACGTATCCCAGTCCGATCTAGTGTAGTCGCACGATCTTTGGTAGTAGTGTGAATATGAATGCACGTACATTGTATACTGTACATACCGGTTGTTATACTTGTGTAGTGTTATACGTGGAGGAAACCCAGTAATCGTGCGTAGGAATTACCCGATTCTGAACGATCTACAACAAATCTACAATATCTAAAATGTCAAATAAGGTAAGAGAATGAAACTGAAGTGGATGTGAGTAGTCTGTACTGGTTTCTGTTTTTCAAAAGTTACAAACAAATCCGCTTGCAGGTGACATTCGTAAGCGTGCATGGCATGGTAAGATTGGAATCGAATCGTACTGGTTGAAGATTGACGCTTGTGTGTGAAACCCTGCGGTATCCACCAAATTGTCCACGGTAGGTTGCGTTTAGCGCGACCTCAGCCTCCTTTACAATTTACAGCTAACAAACGTTAGGAATTAGGGAAATAATTAATCAGTATTCTTTTATTCATTTCTTTTTGACCAGTCGTGGATACGGTTCAGTAGACTGCTGTCTGTAGACATACTTCTGCTGGTAATTACGATATTAAAAGATAGGCCTAGGCCCTACTAAATTAAAATTTAGGTCCTAGATGTAGTTTTGACCTAGCCTAGCTAACACTGTTAGGCATCTAACTCGTAACGATCTAACGTTAAAAAATTATATAGAGTAGGCCCCGTAATTGTCTAGAATAGATCTAGAGTAGCCTAAATTGTAAAGACTCGACTCTCTACGTTAGTTCCCCTGTTCGATTACTGTGCGAGTGTGAATATTTTGGCATGTCTTTTTCTGTACAGACGACAGCTGTAAATGGCCCATGATTTGAAAACTTCAGGACCAAGGAAACCAGAGCTGCTTACACAAAATCTGACTCTAGGGTAAGTGTACTTTCCTTTGTAAACTTTTCATATTATTGTGTAACCTACCTGGTAGTGGTACTGTAGAAAGTTAAATCTGTGCACGCAGCATCATTATCACTTTCACAAGAGTAGGGCCTAAAGCAAATTGTCCAAGGTTCAACCTCTTGCCGGGGCCGTAGTCTCGTGCCAAAATTCGACCACACGCAAAAGGCATAACTGTAAGTACTGTAAAACAAGGAATATTCGCGTGCATTTTAATTTCGCGAATTTTGCGAGCGCCAAGATTCGCTAAATTAAAATCCACGCGAAATTTCTTGTTTACACTATATGCATTGAACGCCAGTGGCAATTTGTGAAAATTTCATGCCTCGAAAAAGGTGGTCGGCTCCAATTCGCGAAAATTTCGTGCCGCGAATTTATCATATTTTACAGTAACCAGTTAGGTTTTACATATAACATTAGCGGGCTGTGAAATTTTGGACGGCGTTACGGTCGAATTATGGGCGGCTTGCTTTACCCTATCTGATTCTCTTCGCATAAACCCTTGCTATGTACAGGGCTCGATTTTACTTTAGATCAATTGTCAAATATATTTTTATTAATGCTTGCTCAAGGACTCTTACACTGTAGGTAGATCTAATCATAAAGAATAATTATGGACATCGGAACCAGGGCTCTTTCATCTTCAGCCTTTCTTTTTAAATTTAAAGACTAAAATGAAATGTCGTAAGTGAAAAATGTTTGGAGATGTCCATAAATGTCATAAATTAAATGCCCGCCATGTGCTCTGTTCCACTATGTTGCAAAATATCACATCCAAATGACCTTTGCATGAACTTGCTAATCATGGCATTGTGCAATGTGTAAAAACTTCAATGGTCAGTGATATTAAATTTAAGTGTAAATAATACTAGATCTACATATGACACTGCACAGTGTACAGCAGCTTATGAAACTAAAGCATTAGTCATTACATTTTTGTCCCCTGGGAGCAAACTGGTGGCACATACAACAATGCAGAAGTGTAGCTGGCAAGTTCGGCATGTGTTTACTTGTATGCAAATGAGGATTTGGACTCTTCCATTTTTTTTTTTTCAGGGTAGGATTTATATTCACATAATTTGATGTTGTAGTAAAGGTAACATCCATTATATGTGGAAACTGTGTTATAAATTCATTTATTTCTATTGCCTTTTGTGGAAGCCTACAACTGTAGTCAAGTGTGTACTTTGCTATGCAGATGCTACTCGTTGCATGAAGAATCATTAAATGTATGTCTTGTTCTTTTGCTTTGGAGGTACATTGTATATCATGCATGCTTTTTCTGCTTATCAAGTAATACTACTCTCCTGTAATTAATGTAAAATCATATTATAGTACCTGGTAGCAAATTTACTAGCCTTATTGTGAAATCTTTTCAGGGAGAGAAAGAATGACGATAGGCGACACCATTCGGAGAGACCTCATCAAGTCCAAGGTGAAATCTGGGAATCGGAACGGGACCAGGACAACAGCTAGTGATACAGACTTGGACAAGCATCTTGTGTCTTCTTCTAAACAAGTAAGTTGATATGGATGTGTTTATGAATATGTGGCTGTCTCACAAGGTACTGTATATGCTGTTATTTTCGCGTACAGATATTTTCGCGAATCGACGCCGACGCTTACATTAATGCTCTATTAACACAGTGCATGGAGACATTTTTGCGTGTTGTTAAATTCGCGATCCAACTGTGATTCGCAAAATTCACGAAAATTGAACCCTCATGAAAATAACAGCTTATACAGTATATGGAAGCAAACAGCTCCAAAGCTTTTATACAGATTTTACTGTACCTGAGCAAAAGAATAATGTACAACATCAATTTTACTCAATTTCTGTCCATTACCTGAAATCTGTTGTTCATCCATCATCCATAAATGCTTTACATGTTCATCTTTTTTATCGCATAGTCAGTGTTTGACAAAATGTTGCAAGAATCTATGTCGGGGCAGGTAATAAATACTTGGTTACACATGTGGCTCCCATAGGGCCCAGGACAATCGCACCAAGGGCCAAAACTGTTAATTGCCAATATCTTTATACTGTGTATCATGATTCAAAAGAAGTTCAGCCAAGTCTTCCTTTATACATTTACAGATAAAGAAAGGCAGTTCAAATCAAAAGCCAGTTCATATGTACCCTCCATTCATTGAAAATGCAAGCACAGATGTACAGATATATGAATGATACAGGATGCTGCCACTTTTATCTTACACTAAACTTCTGTATGAATTAACTTCTTTATGTTTCCACTATTTTACATAGAAATTGATTACTCATGTACTACTAAGTATTTCTTTCGTATTTCATGGTCATGACATGAAACATTGCCAGTTGAAATAATGTACGTACATTGTACCTGTGTATGAGCAGAGCTGACCAGTGCAAGACTGACAAATACAGGAGTGACCGTTGAACCAGCATCTATTTTTTGAATTATGTGTAGTGATGTAGGGATATCAAATTTTTGCATTCTTTTTAATATTGAAGCTGTTTTATACTTTCTCTTTTGCAGGTACTGCTGAAACATGTAACTTTTGAGCGAGCCCAGAAAGACATTTCATTTCATCTTCAGGATCTGAGAGGGAAATATGTTCAACTGAATCTAGCCAAAGTTGATGCTTTAAACGAAGTATTTTCAAAGTCCTTCAGCAACAAAATTAGAGGTATGTCTGGAATGCAACCACTGATATTCATTTTAAGCATCAAATGCCTCAACTGTTTCAAAGGGATATTACAGGTTTGAATGTTATTCTAATGATATTTTTGTGTAGAGTAAGGAGGACACTGATTAACGCACCCTGAAGGTTGCCAAAGGCATCATATTTCAGGTCATTTTCATTGTGATGATAAGATGATGATAATTATTATCATTATTATTATCACTCGACAGTACCTGTCCATAAGATATAAACTTGTGACACATTGTGTCTGATCACACCGAAACATTTGATAATATCTTCATGGCTCCTGTACCACAGGATATGTAGATATAGCATGAGTTATAGAGCAGCATTGACTTGATGCAAAATTTTTATCTTTATGAGGTTAGTATTTTCGTTAAGACAGATTTGTGAATCCATGAGATTGTTTGGTCGGATACCAGTGGAAAACTCTTTCCATGCAAGGGGTCAATTTTTGGTAATTTTATATGTTACGCAGTATCTCAAACAATAAAAACAAAGGGTCAAGTCAATGTCTAAGGAAACTCTTTGAGTATTCCATGTAGTCATGATCAAAGAGTATAGAAGCTAGCGCTAAGAGGGCGTACTCTCGCGATTTCGCACGCAAACAGGTGTAGTTCGCCATGGAGTCCCACATGGAGCCCAATGGCGGCCATTTTAGTAATAATAATGCGAGCTTCTTAACATGTGAGCCTATGGAGCGAACTCTGCCTTCCTTACATTTTCTTCATTTTAAAGGCATAGTTTACCATTTGAAAATGAAACAAAAACCCAGCATTAGTGCTTTAAACTACTTCTAAAATGCGAGTTAGGGATAGAGACAACCACTGTAAAAAACTGAATCCGTATAATCGATGTTAAGAATTGTTAAATACACAAAATGTGAACAATAGTTATAATAAGAATACTTCCAGATTAAACCGTCTACAGTTACGGTTTATTGAGAAAAATACTGATATCTTCTTATATTTTAGTCTTTTTATATGGTAGGTCGTTTTGTGATACAACAGACCTACACATATGCATCAAATGTGATATCTTGAACATTTTTAAAATCACTGCTCCCAAAGGTAAACTGGACCTTTAAGGAGGCACACAGCAGTAAAACTGTGTTTCAGACCTTAAAATATCACCAGAAGCATATTTTCTGTCGATACGTTCAAAAAAAAATTTGAAGTAACGTCATTTATTTTTCAATCTGTAGTCCCTCAAAGTTTGTGTTTGAGCTGACAAATGCTGTCTATCTCTTTCTCTCTCGGCTACTTTAGCTCAAATTTTGTGGGACTGCATATTGGAAAATAAATGACATTTCTTCATTTGCATTTCATGATTAGACAGGAATGATACTTCTGTATGACAAAACGAGGTCCTGAGTAATCTCTTCCCCTGTATGCTCCCTAAAAAGGGGAAAAAATGAAAGGGAGACAGAAATCACTACTATAACGACACTGCTATGATCATGTAATATACGCCCTCTATCGGTCTGTTACCTAATGGCGCCTGTACTTCACCCATGAGCGTACTACGAGAAATCGCGGGAGTAAGCCCTCTTAGCGCTAGCTTCTATACTCTTTGGTCATGATGTGACAGCTTGGTGTAGAGTATCCAACTGAAGCTGGGAATGCATAGTCGGGCAAGGTGTAACCTTGTGTAGAGACTTGCCAGTTAATATAATGATGTTTTTAAATGTGTCCACATGATGTCATTTTGCAGAGAAAATGAATGGCCAGGGTGATGGCCCCAAGTCGGATGGTATACCACCCCCAAAACAGGTGTTGTGCCAGCCAGACATGGTGTGCCTTGAATGGCAGAAGAGCCACCGTGTGGGCAGTGGACTCATCAACATGGGCAACACCTGCTTCCTCAACTCTACCCTCCAGTGCCTGACCTACACTGCCCCTCTTGCCAACTACTTACTCAGCCAGAAGCACAAGGAGGAATGTGAGTGGGGCATAGTAACTGATGTGATAGGAACCATGCCAACCATGCTAACCAAGCACATTGCACATTCTTAAATCTTGAAATTTTTGTTTGTTTGTTTGTTTGCTTGTTTGTTGTTGTTTTTTACGAAGTATGTGAACAGAGATTCATGTAAACTTTAATATTGAAGTTCAATTCTACTCTAGAATCTGGTATGGTGCACTTGTGTGGACTAAATGATTGTCTTGAAGTGAGTGACAACCCTCCTGTAGTGTCTGCAGTTATCAGTGCGCTGTTATGCTCAATAGGGATACTGAATG
Organism: Diadema setosum; assembly: GCF_964275005.1. Taxonomy (NCBI): domain Eukaryota; kingdom Metazoa; phylum Echinodermata; class Echinoidea; order Diadematoida; family Diadematidae; genus Diadema; species Diadema setosum. Next base: position 22,772,398 of record NC_092692.1, read on the forward strand.
GCAGTAGGCTGTGCTTGCATGACAATGCCAATGATGAGTCTGATTAAATCCTGCTCCTCTCACTTTTTACCTTCCCCACCAGCTTTCCTACCATAACTGGTTGACCTAGTAGATTGCCTGAAGGACCCTGTTAACTCTGGTCCCATTTTTTTTTTTTTTTGTCTCTTTCCATCTTGTGAATGATTCTCTGAACTGCCTCAGAGCATGCATTGTATGTCATCCATGCCTTTGTATTGACATGATAATCAACAGGCAGGTCCTTTCAGGCAGGTCCTTTCTGGCAGGCCGCCCAAAGCACCAAGGCTTGATGCTTTTCTCAGTGATGATGAGTTCCTCCTTCTGTCCCAAGGCATTTAGCACACAGTATCAATAAAGTCTGCTCTATTGACTGCTTCCTCTACAAATACAATGTAGTCTTCTCATGTGAAATGAGGAGTGGAATCTACTGATGCTTTATAGAACAGGCCTGTTCTGTCAAGTTGAAGATGTCTGACAGATTATAGCCAGCACAGATGTAGGGAACCCTTTGGAGCCACTCTACAACTGTAGGCACTCATGCCACTTCTCTCTCCAGTCATCTTCCCATAAATGATGCAGTGCTTCTTGTTGAAAACCTCCAGCCACCTGTTTGATGCCCTGAATTTATGCAGTCCCTGCTGCTTGGCAAGTTTGAGAGTCTTGTCTGTAAAGATAGGACCTGACATAGGAATCATCCTCCTGCATTTGTAAACCTTACATACAACAGGCCAGTGAGTTTCTCATCCTTTGTCTGGGGAATATTATTCTCATCAAGTGAGATGTTGCTATTGTATTTACTGATCCAATCCCTCTTCAAGATGATGCTCTGTGTGTGGGTTTTCTGCACATTGATGTCTGTGAATTTCAAGCTATTCTGTAATTAAGCTAAAGCTCTTCTGCTGTTGGTTGTGTATCATTACACCTCCCCCCCCCCCCCCCCTTTTGTCTTGGGGTGAAATCATACTCTTTGGCCTAAACATACAGAGTTTGAACTTTACATGATGTATTACCATGAACTGAAATTACCACTGTAACTACTCTATAAAGAACAATGACAAACATCTGATAACTGTGCAATAGGGACTGTGATTTTGGTCATTGTTAATGTTACTGTCATGAACAATATATTTTTTTTTTTTTCATTTGAAGGATATATATCAATGAAAGTACTGCTGCTCGAGATGGCATTCTACTTGCATTAATCTCAACCACAACAACAACAACAACAACAACAACAAAATTAATTGATTATGTATGATCAATTAATATTACAAGTGTATACTGTTAATGTTTTGCTAATTTGTATTTTTCAGGCCGGGCTTATGGATTCTGCATCCTCTGCGATCTGTATACTCACATTCAGCGTGCTTTTCAACACCATGGTCAAGCTATCAGACCCATGAATATGATCCATAAACTGAAAAGTTAGTTCATTCTTCAATTTACATTTTGACAGTTATGATATAGACATATTTAGAGTGTGAATTTGGAATCTAAAATGTAACTACTTTGTATTCCAGGCCCTTTTGTTATAATTACTCTATTATGTTGGAGAGGCAGTCAATCTGATTTATAGGTAAATTATTAATGACATGTCCTCTGGTATGATTACCAGGCCACTGTGCTGATAAAGTTATCATGTTAGAAGTTAATAAGAGGAGAAAACATACATTTAAAAGCTGACTTTGATGTAAGTAAGGTATTCAGAATTCAACAAAGCACAGCCACTTGCATGGAGTCAAGTTTATATTTCATTTTAGATATACAATGCTCATTCAAACTTCATTTGCAAGATTCTGAGGGGAAATTAAAGGTAGGAAGATTCAGGGGTGTTTTCTTATTCTATTTTATGCAATATCAACAGCATCAGAATATGGAGCTATGACCAAACTGACTATCTTCATACCTCTAACCGAGAAGGGTAAGGTGGTCTCCATGAGGGCTGTAGGGCAGGCTCCTGAAAGCCAAATCTCCATAAATTTCAAACATTATGCTTCATTGTCTATAAAAGGGGCATGTAAACAGAGCTGTGCCTAGCTACACTCCTGTATCTCTTGTATCTCTGATATAAATTGTGAATTATCTTTCGTAGGGCCACTGAAGAGTTTGTGACATACTTTTAAGTATTACCACAAAGGGGCAGCATAAAGTGTGAAATTGCTTGGAACTTCAGTTGAGCTTCTTTGCATCATTGAATCATGGAGGTCAGGTGTAACATCTCACAGTTATATAATGTTCCTGGTAAATTGAACTGTTATGTGATAAGCAATGTGTGTTACAGAATACAACAGGAAGTGAAATGTTGTCTGTCAAAGTCTCTTAGTATTTCCAGTTTTCAGACAAATAAGTAAGTTTGTACTGTAAGTGCTCTCACAGTGCCTAATTCTCTTCTTTGTTTCAGGCATTGCCAAGCACATGCATATAGGTCGCCAGGAGGATGCCCACGAGTTCCTACGCTATGTCATTGAAGCCATGCAGAAATCTTGCCTCAGTGGCTATGACAAGTAAGTACCTACTGATGAGGAGTAAAGCAATGGCTGTTACTCTTGATACAAGTGCATCTGCAGTTTTGTTTGTTTGTTTGTTTGTTTGTTTTGAAATGTATTTGCTCCAAGGTATTTCACTATTGTACACAATGAAAAAAAAATCTGACTTTCAAAACCCCATCATTTTGCATATGAAATTTTAACTATTACTGTTTCATGAAAATTCCATTTTTTTTTATTTGTCCAGCCTTGATGCAACTTTCATATGTTCCCTTTGTGTGACTTTATTTCTATTAAAGCTAACTTGAGCGTGGAGTGAGAATTTCCTTTGATGTGCAGTTTCAGTGGGTACCAGTTGACTTTAGAAACTAGAGTAAATCAGAATCACAGAATGGAGAAGCATCATCAAAATAAACCATGAAAACCTTCACTAAAGTTTCTTTTTCTGCCTGAGAGTAATATGCAGGTACGCTACACAATTGAGATGAACATTTGCAGAATAGATTTTTTGGGAAAAGCCCTAAATGTCAAGGATTACCAAACTTTGGTTTAAACATGACTTTCTCTCTCTCTCTCTCTCTTTGCCATAACGTCAGCTGGGAAAGTCTAATTGTAGTATAATCGGGATGGAATGCAAGAAATGAGAAGGCAATAATTTGTATATGATGATAATGGTAAAAGTTTGAAGATAAAACTGTGATTTTAATTATGTTTCTCTGTACAAACCAGCAGGAGAGTCATACACTCCTAGATGTTAATTTGTTGGCACATTCATTGTTTCTTGATAGCAGCATGCCCTTTGAAACAATGTAAAACTTGCCATCCACTCACTTCATTGTCACAAGTTTATTACAATATTGTTGCCTTTCGAAATGTAATCACAGTCTTTGTCCTCAATTATTAAATCTGAACATTTGAAGGCCATTTTTTTAGTCACCCTCCATGATGTATATGTGGGTGATTGATTGGTAGTTCTGTCTTTGTCTTTTTTTTAATGAAAAGAATATATCTGACTGAAATGATTCTCTGTGAGAGGTACTCATAAAATTCTACTCTTTCCTCACTTGAAGGTTGGATCGATACAGCAAAGAAACAAGTCCAGTTCATCAAATATTTGGTGGCTACTACAGAAGCAGAGGTATGTGTTGATTAAAAACAGATGTACTATATAAATGTGTCTATACTAATGACAAAGGGTGAATTTTGTCAGAGACATCCCTTACAGGATTGTAATAAGTGAAGTAGGATAATTTGAAGAAAATTATATCCTGTTTAGACTTGACAATTTTCATAAGTCTTCAACTTTTTTCCAAGTAACTCATTCAAATACCAATAGAACACACATCTGTGAAAAAAGATGAGCAAAAGTTAACCTCCTCACCCCAAGGGTAAGCAGTGATTAACAGGGAAGAGTCCAATCTGACAGGCTATCTCAATTAATATCTGTTTAAATGCGGATGAATTTGTGCATACCGCCTAGTGACTGCACTAGCCTTTGCTGTTGAGATGGCAAAAGGACTGAGCAGTCAGTATTGGGTTTGTGTTTTTTGTGCTCATGATTTCCATTAGGCATCATTGCCTTGCGGTCTGTTCAAGGTAGGCAAGACAGTTAATTGGCGATCACAACTAGTATTCGCCCCATTGAATCACCAGGATTTTATTGGGTAACAAATGGGAAAAGACTCTGGAAGGGAGAAATATTAAAGAAATGACTTCCAAACTTAGAGCAGCAAACAAGACATCTTCTTATAGGCAGAGTTCGACACTAACTTTTTTCTCTGATGGCCTGTTTGGGTCACTAATATCTTTCAATTTCAAATTTTGCTGCCTGAAATAACAAAATCTATTGGTCTGCAATGGGAAGAAGTATAACAATCCATTTTGTATCCTAGTTGCCTGATTAGACCGCCAGAGGGCAAGTGTGTTAAGCACAACTTTCTTTGCAATTTTGTGAGAATCATTTCAAGCAGAAGCATTTTTTTTTTTAACTTTGGTGATTAAGTAATCAATAACAAGTGTGAAATTGATGACTTCATTTTGTACAGATATGATATGATAGTTTTGAAATTGAGTGCTTGTGTTATTCGGAAGTGCTGTCGGCAGGTGTGTAAAAGCAGATGCTATTGAAAGTAGGCAAAACCCATGTCAAATGCAAGAAGACTGATTTTTTAAAGTCATTTTTCATATTCCTCACAGTATTCAAAATGGTGGCTTATTGCTATGAATTTAGACGTGGGATAAGATATTAGGCCTTCTAATTTTAAGAATATTTTAGTATTGATGATCATCAATACCAAAATATTCTTAAAATTATGTTGATTAAATAACATTGCTTGTATAAGGACTTTAGGCTCATGTATGTAATTTAAGTGGCATAAACTGCTGGAGGTCACTTGATTGTAGCTGTCAGTTTGACCTTACAAATGTGAAATGATCTGCCAAGGACTGATTAAGACTGCTGTTTACGGTGGATCAGTTCATAGCATTGTCACTTGGCTTCCATATGATTGTAAATTGGAAATTCCTTTTTATGAGGAATGCTGCTTAATTTCATTTGTCACTTTTTTTTTTTCAGTTGTCTGTGCAGCATGCCAGGGGAAGTCAGATACATTTGATCCTTTCTTGGATATTGGACTTGAAATCAAAGTGAGTAGATTTCTTTTTGTTTGTATGTTGTTTGTTTTTTAAGAATGGAAAATAAGAATTGTCAATTGCAACTAACTAAACAAGATCTATCTCTTTCAGTTGGAATTTGTACATGAAAACATTTGATAAAAGGAAAAGATTTCAAGGCTGCAAAAAGGGGACAGGTGAAATTACAGAACTTCCAGTATGTTTATAAGTTACTATTCTTAGGTTTTTGCATCACATATAGTGTTGCCTTTTTTCCTTGGTGCCCACCAAATTGTTAACTGAGAATGAAGAAAGTTATAAAACAAACACTGCTTTGTAGAGTAACTCATGTTGTGTTTTATGAGTTTGTCCTACTACCATCATTGCAAATAAAAACTAAGACGTTCTATTTATCCAGCAAGCATAAGGTTCAGACTAATCTTGCAATTGTTTGTGCTGTACTTTATTGTGTTTATTACAGTATGATTCGGATGGAGTATAGTAATTACATTATTTAACAAACAAAAAAAACAAAACAAAAAACTGCCTGCAAGCTTGCTACAATAACTTTCACAGTTTAGATGTGTTAACTATGGTCTATCTAAAGTTGTCTACGTAAGAAACTGTTTTTGGACAAACCGCACCATGACAATCCCCTTCTGTAATTATCGTGATCTCAAAACTCTTCCTGTCTTTTTCGAAGCACATGCCATCTGTGACCAAAGCCCTGGGAAAACTTGTCCAGCCAGAAGTCCTGGAAGGAGATAATGCCTATCAGTGCAAGAGGTAAGGGTTGTCTTATGACATTTTCTAACATGTATAAAGCAGCTCATCTGAGCTTTGACAAAAAGGAGAGATACTGTTTTTTATCTTATAGTATAGCATAGTACTTTTGTATAGTTATAATATGGTATATCAGAAAGCAGGACATAAAAGAACCAGTTTTGTTCCGTGTAATATCATGGTAAAATGCTGCCTGAGGCAAAAAAGGAACTGGAAAAAGTACTGACATTGTGTTGCAGATTGGCCTACTTTGTATTGTAAGCTGCTGTGGTGATTAAAGGACAAGTTCACCTTCATTAACATAAGGATTGAGAGAATGTAGCAATATTAGTAGAACACATCATTGAAAGTTTAAGGAAAATCAGACAATCAGTTCAAAAGTTATGAATTTTTGAAGTTTTTGTGCAGTCACCGCTGGATGAGAAGACTACTGCAGTGTATGATGTCACATGCGTACAACAATATAAGGAAATTATAAAGAGAATTTCACAAAATTTCATCTTTTGAAAAAAGTACACATTCCCTTCACTCGTTACTGAGTGATATATGTTATGGGTAATATAATTCCCATTGCCTTTAGAAAGAGGCAAGTCAAGTGCTCTTTTATTATGCGAAAAAAAGTGAAAATATGTTGAATTTTCTTTACATTTTCTTTATACTGTTGTACTCATATGACATCACGAGCCTTAGTCGTCTCCTCATCCAGCGGTTTCAACACAAAAAATTTAAAAATTCATAACTTTTGCATCGATTGTCCAATTTTCCTCAAACTTTCACTAATATGTTCTACTAATATTGCTGCATTCTCTCAACCTTATGTTTATGAAGGTGAACTTGTCCTTTAAAAATAGTAACTTGAAGACAAATGGAGAAGCAGGCCACCCAAAGAACATTACACTTTCCACACCAGTGTATTTCTGAGGATTAGAAATATTGTGTAGAATGTGGCTGAAAGTGATGGAATTGTTTTGCATTGATTTTGATTTCAGATGCAACAGAAAGGTCCAAGCCCAGAAGAGATTCACTGTACACAGATGTCCAAATGTGCTGACTCTCTGCTTGAAAAGGTACAATCTTGAAAATGTGTCATTGATACTCTCTTCTTTTATACTTGATTATACCTGACTAGATGAAACTTTTCATCATTGTACAACATAAATTTGCCAGATAAGATATATGTATATATATATATATATATATAAAGTAAATGTATATATATCGTCGCTTGGGCGATAAGACCTCATATCTACAAAATGTCAAATGTTCAGGAGAGCCAAAAAACATGGCGGCCAAAGCACTGTGGCGCATGGGATAGCCTTTCCTTTGACATGCCGTGGTGGCTTCATTTTTGGAGTAAGACAGTTGGGATTTGGACAGGACATCACTTAACCCATTATTTGACCATTAATCCAAAAAAACTCATTTTCACCAAAATTGCAGATACAAGGTCTTATCACCCCAGCGACGATATATATATATATATATATATATATATATATATATATATAGATATATATATATATATATATATATATATAGATATATATATATATATATATATATATATATATATATATATATATATATATATATATATTAAAATATATAATATGTATATATATATATATATATATATATATATATATACATTTACTTTTTTTTTCTTTTGCATTATTATTATTTTTTAACATAGTTCCGTTCTCGGGTTTGAATCATGATGGAATCCCATTTTCTCTGCTCAATTTTTCACTTTTAATTTACTCATACAAATGGATGCCTCTGTCTGTTTTGTGGGTGGAAGAACAAGTATGACATGGAGAGTGATATACATGGCATTACTGTGACTTGATAACTTTGGGGCCACTAATTATGTGTGCAACACTGCAATTCACAAAACTGTGGGTATTTGAAAATGTAAGCATATTATTGTACTTCATGGGCAATAGTCACTGCAGTCCATTCAAAATCCTCAAAATATGAGTTACACTTGGATAGGAATGATAAGAGTTTCAACTTGGTAATGATAGGAAATAAATTCATGTCACATTTATAAAGATTAGTTTAGATAAGACAAGAAAAAGATGGGTTGTAAAACTTACATCCACAGTAGTACCTTGAACTATAGACTGTAAGTGATAAATGTGACAATAAATTATGTTCCACACAATTCTAAGGATCGTAATCATGGAGAAGATTGGATAAAGTGAGCATTTGTTACCACTTACATTTCTCCAGTGGCACATAACACATGACACAATTTCATGTGATACCATCTGTCCAAATGTCCAAATATTAATGAGATAGAATAGATGTTCAGTAATATAATCGTTTTACTTCTGTATGTGTGTCAAACAATGATACAATAAATCACAACTCTTTTTGATATTGAAATTGGTGTTAAACTTGTGATCTCAATGCAAGATATCTACCTCCGGAATTTTCTTTTGGGAAGTTTCTAGCGCCCCCCCCCCCCTCCCCCCCGTCTTTATAGAGAGAAGGTTGGTAGACCCCAATGTAGACTGCTTCCTTAACTCCCCTTTCGAAGTATCAGGGTTCTCAGTCTAAAACCTCCACCTTCTCTTGGTCAACCTGATGGCCTGGCGATTCGATGTGGATGTGTTGTAACACTTCAGAGCAGGTGGAGCTGGGGCATCTGTGTTCAGGAAATCTGGTCCTAAGTGAGCATTCTGTTTCACCGATGCATGATTCTTGATAGGTACCTTGGAATGTCTTCCCTTGGCAAGGAATCCTATCCACAGGACTAGTAATGTTGTTCTTTTCAGTTCTATCCTTCAGCACTACTAAACAGTGGCATAGTGTCCTAGTGGGCTTGAAGTTGACCCTTATGCCAAACTTATGTGTTGAAGTTCCTACGTACAGCATCGGAAACTCCTTTGACATTAGGAAGTATGATCTGTCCTTTTGATGGAGTTCAAGACCAGGAACCTCGATACTTTGAAAGGGGAGTTTAGGAAGCAATCTACACCAGGGCCTACTTACCAACCTTCTCAATAAAGATGGGGGCGCTACAAACTTCAGATAGTCTATGACCAGTTATCTACCGTCACATGATCAAGGTAAAGACGGGTCATTCCACTGATAAAGGCTGTAGCGTTGACAGATGAAAATTCTGGGGGTAAATATCTTGTATTGAGTTCAAAAGTTGAACACCAACTTCAGTTAAATTTCCAGTACAGATGAGCATCTATTCTATTTGATATTATTCGATGATAGATCAATATACAGTTGAACCTCTCTTATCCGGCCTCCCTTTATCCGGATCTCTCTATTATACGGACGCAATCTCGCCGTGATTTTTTTTTTTTTTTTAATAATTATGGGAGGAAATGGGGATTCCCAACTCCTTGAGAACTCCTACACAAACACACATGAATTACATATTACTTCCAACATGATTAACATACATTACATCAAATTTCCTTCCAAATTGCTTACCTTCAGACATTTTAACATCCCCAAACATCCCCAAATCATCGCAAGAACATGGACAGATTATGCGCTCGAGTCCTCTCATATCGCATTGCCACATATAGGTCCATACACAGCCGTCGATATGACTAGATAGACATGCATTGTTTCGAGTCATTGGCTGAGCAACGAATGATATTGAACACTCAAAAATTATTCACACACAGTACACACACAAAGAGAGAGAGGGAGAGAGAGAGTGTGGGGAAGAGAGCAACCCAATCGCAATGCGCTATCACTTTTTACCTTGGGCCCGGTACGGTATTAGGTAATGTAGCTGTCTGTTGCTGAGTGTAACAATGAAAAGGTTGCAGTATACACATTACTACATGTGGTACTACAATGGGCTACATCAGTACATGTGTATGTATATGTACATGTATGAAGCACTGAGTCTCCCGTATCCGGCCAAATCCCTTATCCGGATGAGCCCCAGTCCCGACTTGTTCGGATACGAGAGGTTCAACTGTATTGTATACAGTCTTATATATTCTAATTTGTCAGGGGCATGGAGATAGAGCATTGTCATGATTGCCATAGTCCCTCTTGAGTAAAGTCTGAGTGTACATTTCTGCTGTCCAAAAGAAATTCTACATTTATGTGTGTATACTCTATGGGACGTTGTAGGTTTGAGTACAGTCGTTTCAGCATGGGCAAGATCAACAAGGAAGTCCACTATTCAGAATGTCTCAACCTCCGCCCATACATGAGTGACAACAAGGTGAGAAAATTTCAGTTCTATCTGGTATATCTGAGCTTCACACTTTCTCAACCTGCAGTGTACATGGATTGAGTTACAGTAATGCAATACCTTAAGGAAGTACAGTGAGGATTTATTAGTTATAGCAGTGTTTTCTATTCTTTCTTTTCAGGCCATTACTTCTGTTGCATTTACTTGTAAATACAGAAGAATTCCTCGAAGCAATTTAATGTTGATGAGATATGTTTTTGGCATACACCTGTATATCTTCTTTTATCAAATGTACAGGTATTGAGATGTTTTAAATTGAAGAATATGACAGGGATGATTACTGCACTAGTTTGCTGACATGACATGTTCTCTTTGTGTGGTCAGGGCCCAGCTGTCATCTACCAGCTGTATGCTGTGCTGAAACACGAGGGAGCTTCATGCAATTCTGGCCACTATTACTGTTATGTGCGTGCCCCCAACCAGTCATGGTACTGCATGAATGACTCTTATGTCAGCCAAACCAGCCTCCAGCGAGTCCTGAACCAGAATGCATATGTGCTCTTTTACATCCGCAAGCCACAGAAGAGCAACTATGGTGGAAGCAACCAGGTATTGAATGGGTTTAATAGACTGTTGTTACCATATAAGCTGCTATTTTCGCCTACAGATATTTTTGTGAATGAGGAGGTCACAGACATTGTTGTGAGAAGTTGTTTTCGTGAATTGACATCGATGCTATTGTAAATGCACTATTCCCCTAATGTATGGTGACATTTTGCGTGTTGTTGAATTTGCAATCCAGCTGTGATCCGCGAAATTTGCAAAAATTAAACCCTCGCAAAAATAATAGCTTATGCAATGTGTGATGTTGATGGACTCTGGCTGCATGCACACACATGTATTAGTCATTACAAAGAACATGTTACAGTTGAAAATAATTACCTCCACCTAGAAGGTGGAGGTAATTATGGTAATTATCTTTTGCTGGCTTAAGTTTGTCTGTCTGTCTTTTTTTTTTTTATACCCCCACCAACACATAGTGTGTAGGGGGGTATATAGGAATCACTCTGAGGTCGGGTGGCCGGTCGGGCGGTCGGTCGGTCCATTGCAAAATCTTTGTGGATCGAACTCCTCTCTCATTTTTTCAGCAGTTGAGCCCAAGTTTTAGGCCATATCGTCGCCGGTCACATGAACCGACGAATCACTCGATTTTGGGTCAAATTTTCGATTTTGAGATTTTCACTCATTTCGATAGTAGACATTCCATACTACATATTCTGAAATTTTTAGTGTGTAATTCGGTGTAATTTTTACGTAGTTATCACTTTTGTAGAAGTATGTAATTCCATTTGTGAAAATTATTTGTTTTCCCCATAGACGCGTGTGTTAAAACAATCAGGCGATTCGACGGTTCGGTGACCGCGCGTACTAGTATGCGCGGTCACTGAACCGACGAATCAGTGCGCATTGACTTGCGTGTAGTTTTTGAGATTCAACAGTTCATTGACCGCGCGCACAGTGCGCGTACTATGTAATACATGCGTTGACAATGACAACGCTCAATGTACATGTACATATGGACACACATGGAAAATGACAACGTTCTTTGCAGATCGAAAATACATGCATGCAGCTCTTTGACGATTTCCCGCTTGTTTGTTAACAATACAATTCGATAAAAAACTTCACAAGTTAGAGCAAGAATTGAAGTCTGATGTACTACAAAAATAATTTGAAATTATAGACATGAAAGTGTAGCAACCATAAGTCAAAAATGGGTTGACTTTAAACACGATTTTCTCAAATTGTCATTCTTACGCAAACCTGAGGGATTCGTCGGTTCGTGTGACCGGCGATGATATGGTCAAAGGTCAATAGAAGTGCTAAGATTTCACTTTTTTTCTCCATGTCTCGGAAATGGCTCAAGGTGCTGTCATGAAACTTAAGTACATATACATGTACTGCCTGACTTTGATTATCCTGGGACTTTTTTTGGTCGTAGGGTCACAGGTCAGGTTAAAATGCTAAAATTCTACTAGTTGATATAAAATTACACTCTTTCTCCATACCAGTGAGATTATGTATAAATGTATAAATGTACCGGTATTATTATCATTATTATTGGTAGTAGTAGTAGTAGTAGTAGTAACAGTATTAGTAGTATTTTTATTACTCAGTGCATTTAACGTTATAATTAAACTACACTTGCATTACTGCATAATGATTCTATCAGGAAAGTTTTGTGGCCACGGGGTCAAAGGTCAAGGGAAAATGTTCAAATGTCACAGTTTTTCCTATATTTTGAAATTAGCTCAGTATTGTCATCAGATTAGCATCAGATTACAATTTCTGATCACAAGTCAAGCAAAATGATCAATACTTCAATGGTTGTGTATTAGGCTATGGCCAAAAAGAAATGTATTTCAAATAACACCATTTCTTATTACTATTGCAATTGCAATGTTACTTATGTTTATGTTATGAATACAGTTTCCAGGGCTCGACAGTAACTTTATTTTTCGGTGGCCCAATGGGGCCACCAAAATCATCCATTTCAAATTTTTGGTGGCCCGAAAAAAAAAAGACATTGATAAAAGTCCATTTTTTAAAAATAAGTCGCACACTCACTGCATGTATTTATGCATTTCCGACGCAAAAGGTTACGAATTTATTGACACACTTTTCAAAAAATTTTGGTGGCCCGAGGTGGGCCACCAAATTTGCCCTTTTCTGAAATTTGGTGGCCCGACTTTCATTTTTGGTGGCCCCGGGCCACCGTTAGTGTCGAGTCCTGAGTTTCTGGTTGATAAACACTGAAAATTGTTATATTTTTTTACAGATGATACATTAAAACTATCAAGAAACATGAAAGTAAAGAAATACATTAAAAAAATAAACAGGTGATAAGGTGTAGGTTCTCATAATTTTGATAAATGATTCTTTAAGAACTCCCAAAACAATGCAGCCTGGTTAGAGTTAAGATGTGATTGCATTCATTAGTGAAAAGGAAGTATTAATGTGCACTCATGCTTTTATTTCTTCTTACAGAGAGATAGTGCAAGTATTTGTCATTGTTAGCAATATTTTTGGTTTCTAACTGTTTCTATTAAGTAATAAACTTTGTCAAGAATGCATGTGTAAATCAGTGTACAGTATACCATGTATCTCCATATCTTGCTTTCCACAATATGTTCATTATAGATAGGTAGTTCTAGCTGTATGATGTTGGCACTTATTTGATCTCATTTCTGGATTGTCCGTAGGAGCAAGTACAGCAGCCAAATAAGCACATGCCGAAGACGGCCACAATCATGAGCACTGGCAACAAGACAGCTAACCCTCACCATGGCCCCATGGGCACACCAATCAACAGGCCGAAGTCATCCTCTGGTACAGGCATACCACATGTGCCACTTGCTTCCCCAAAGCTGAAGGTCACTCCTGAGCCAGAGAAAAAGCCTCAGACACCTGCTCCAGCAGCAAGGCACAACATGCCTCAAAGTATTCCCCCTCCAGGCAGAAGAGACAGATTATCCTTTGTCTTCAAGAGTAAGGGTGTCGGCAGTGTCCTGCAAAGCCTACAGGCTGGTCATGTGGGCAGCAATGGTAGCACCACCAATGCCAAGCTAGGTGACAAGACCAGTGATAGTGCATCAGTAGGTAAGATGGATAGTACTGTGAGTATAAAGAAGGTGTTTCCTGGTCCCGACAAGTTGCAACAAACAGGCAAAGGAGGCCCAGACTTCTTGTCAAGAAAGAGCAAAGTACATACTCCATCAAAGCCCCAAGAAAAAGACACATCCTCTGGAGTCACTTGTACATTGAAGAAAGAAATCAAGAGTTCTTCGCTTGTTCCATATGGGAATGATGATGAATCAAGTGGATTGTCCAGTGATTCAGATACAAACTATGATGTTGTTGTGGAAAAATTGTCTAAAAGTTCTTCAAAAGATGCAGCAGTGTCAACGAGTGTCTTTAGTAGAGGAATGAAGGAATCCATTGGAGACTCGAATATGAGACCACCCTCCTGGGAAAATGGGAAAAAGTCTGCCCTTGCAAGTAGCACAAACTTGACAACCATACGTAAAACTGACTCTCCTCTCAAACTAACAATCACAACAAATGGAAATGCTCAACGCATCATGAGCACCACACCATGGCGAGTGACAGACAGTGATCAACAAGTGTCTCCATCAGTGACATCAGATAGCAGTAACCATAGCAACTTGTCCACTAATTCCACAAGTGAGTGGGCGGTAAATGACAAAAAGGATGCTAACTCTGTTGATGAGTCCATCAAAAAGGAGGCTTCTCATGTTGGATGGAATGTGAAACCTTCTCCATCTTGTAATGGAGGGTCAGGGATGTTCAAGCGTGAAAGTGGGGAAAACAGGAAAACGGTCTCTACAGGTTCACTGGCATACTCAACAGGGCAGAAAAACCCTAACACAAGTGACAATGTTAAATCATGTTCACCTTTGTTATCTTCCTCCACAAAGGTCGAAAAGTCATATGCAAGCAAACGTGAAAAGTTAGGCATTGTGCCTAAACACTTAAATGGTATGCATGATACTTCAGACAGGACTAGACAGAGCAGCTCTGACTTAAGGATAGACACAATGAAAAGTGGGGGATGCACCATAAGGGAGAATGACAAATTGGCTGGGAAGGTCTTCTTTACACATCAGCATCCAGATAGTTATAATGTCAAAGAAGGTGTGAAAAATGATGAGCAACAGCAAGGTATGAAATTTGATGACGCTCAAGGAAGGCACAGTGTGAGCAAGGACTTTGCCAAAGCAAAGAACTCACAGTCCTCTAGCTTAAACAATGAAAAAGAGGAAGGGGATCAGGTTGAGTGGAAACAGGACATTAAAAGATTAAATGATGAGGATACTGACAAGAAAAAGAAGAAAAAGACAAAGTTTGCACCAAAGAAAGAGGAGGAGAAGGTAGAATCACCAGCAAACGGACAATCTGAAAAGCATGTTCAGAAGAAAAAAGGGCTAGAGGAAGACAAGGCCCACAAGCTACCAGAGGGAGATGCTTTCCGCAAGCATCGTGGGCACAGCAAGAGCCGTACTTACCGTAGTGATTCAGACAGTGACCCTGGCACTGAGGGACAGTTTCGTGTGATGAAAAATGGGCAGCCAAGAAACGGTCCCTTCAAACGTCATTCCACTGGCCCTCTTCCTCTCCCAGACGTGTTTCGATCACCACCTGACAGCGACTATGATGATGACTCCTCACCAGTGTTACAAGTGCCCCCGTTTGAGTCATATCGTAAAAGGAAATATCGGGAACATGGATATGATAACAGCCACTCCCACCTTTATCACGAGGCCCCCAATCCCCATTGGTATAGGGGGCCACCACAAGAGAAAAAGAAGCAACTAAATGGATATGGAGATTGCTGGACCTTGGACAAGCCCAAGCACAAACAGTACAGACAGGAAGGTATGTGTTTCTTGTTTTGTTTTGTTTTGGGTTTTTTTTTTTTATGACCTAAAATTAGGATGTGGCCATAATTGGAGCAAAGTTTTGTACTTCCTTAACCTTGGGGAGATTTGATTTGGACTTCAGTTGAATAAAATCAACAAGAAAATATGCACATATTTTGAAAAGAACTCCTGTGCTATAGCTTATATGGCAGGGAATAGTGTGTATTTTACGAATATGTCAAATCCAGTTTGGGCGTAATATTGCAGATGTCCTGAAACAAATATTGTACTGACTAAAATAAACTATGGATTGTTTTGTCCGCGGAAATCTGTTTCAAGATTAAGTATGATTTTTTTTCCTTTGCTTTCTTGATGCTTGCTTCAGAAGATTTGTATAATGTTTTAATTGCAAAGGAACTGCATTATGATAGTGCATGATCTATGCCAATATGGAAATGCTTATCTGTGATGAGGTTGACAAGTTAATGTTCTTGATGTAATTATCAAACATTTAATCACCATGCAAAAGGGTAGACAACTGTGGAAGAATGTAATAGAATAATTCACTCATTGTAATATTCGTAAAATTTCAGGCAAACTAATGAATGAATTATTGGGATACACTTGAATAAGAAAATATTGTATATTATTGCGTCCAATGTTTTACCTGTTTCCTTGACACAGATCACAATCACATATACACACATTAGGTAGTTTGATATTGTCATCACCTCACAATTGCTGACAAAGTAATACTTTTTTTTTTCCATTTTGTGTTTATTCAAAAAGATATTTTTTGCCTTTCACATCAAAGTTTTCAGGAGTTGTAATGAATTAGCCATTATGATTTTTAAAAAGGTTGAGATATAGTAGTAGAATAATTTACAACATCCTAATCTTTTAACGCGTAGACCAATTTAAGTGATCACAGCTACACATTCCTGAGTGGCTATTTCCACTGGGAAAGGATATTGATTTTGTTGTGATAGGAGCATCTGGCTCAAAATGTCACATTGTAGAATATACTTGTGTGTCAGGCCAGAAGAGAAAATTAGCTGGGGAACAGTCATAAATTATAAATCATACCTGAAATAATATCAGATGAAATAAATAAATTTATGGAGAATAAATATGACACTAACTAGATTACTAGTTTGTTTCAACATTGTCAATCATTTGCTTTACAAGCAGCAGCAGAAGTGTGTCCAGATTCAGAAGTAGGCATAACTATGGAAGAAATTGCCTAAATTTACTTTCAGTGATTGGGCAATCATAAGGAAGGATTTTGTTAATGCTTTCTTATGGGTAAAACATGATATTCGTATTTGTGAGTCCCCTTACAAGAGGGTTTGTGCAGGTTAGACATCAACTCCAATTTTCGTACAAAAGTGTATTTGATTGCAAGTGATATGACTGTTCAACAAAACGTGTACCACAGAAAATTTCAAGATCCTTAAGTCTCCTATTGATTTGTATGTGATTTTGATAAAATGTTCACAGGTCTGTTAGATTTTACTGCGTTTATGATAGTCATCTTAAAGTTTAAAGGGTGAACAAAACACTAATAATTACATGGCATTAATGGGTGCCAGAAAACATTTCTGATAATGAATGATAATGAATTCAAAGATTCAGTATGTCTAAACCACAGGAGATGATGACAGTGGGCTCCTTGTACTGCCCTCTACTGATTTCATATTGTTTGTATTCCTGAGGCTTGATGGGATGAAGCTTTTGTCTTCTGAAATATGCATCATGAGGTGGTATTTGATATGAAGACATGGATTAGTTACTGATCAAGCTGACAGGATTACACATCCCTGTGTGCATGTAGGGTATTAATGGCATTGTGCTTTTAGAACATATTTCGATTTTGAAGTTTGACCGTCTTGATGTGTATTTTATTTAATTATTATTATTTTTAATTTTAGTAGTAAGTTCCAAAAGCATCGATGAGATTTTCATCAAATTGTATGCATCAGTAGTCCATGACAAAGGACTTAGACTGAATTTTTGGCAACACTCACTGAAGGTCCAAGATCAAGCTCCCAAATACTGAACGTTGTGCAAATTCTCAGGAAACATTTAATATAGATTTCTCAAAGTTTGGTTGCTAGCTGTGCATTGTAAGGCATTCCCCTCAGTTTTGAGCAAAATGTGATCAGCTTGTATTAAGTGCATAATTCTATTTTCTGAGAGTCATTTCATCCTCTTAATTTGCAGGCTACTCACAAAACTGGGACCACTATGACAGGGGATCATTCCCCATGCAACCACACAGGGATGGCTCTCAGAGACTGAACCGGCCATGGGATGGTACCAATAGATCATCCTCAAAAGATGTTACTGACTTCCTCAATAAATCTTCCCTCAAGACTTACGGCGCTTCAGGTGAGAAGTACAATTATTCTACTCTTTCTCTATTTGTTTTTGTAATGTCTTGGGCAAGGACCATGTATATTTGTAGCTTTCTGTTATTTTTCAGTAGAATTTCAGCAGAGATGAACATACAAGCAGCCAAGTCTTCCTGTAAACTTCACAATGCAAACTGCCTTTCAACTCCAATATGAATTCCATCATGTGTAGGTTTGTGATCAGCCAGTCTTGCAGTGACGTCAAGGCATTTTTTTGTGTTGTGCATAAAGATGTTCTGTGATGTAAATGAGTGAGGATCATGAATAAAGACTGGCTAGGTGTGTATGGCCTGATGTCCAAAATAAACATTGCATCATGAAATGGCAAAGATCTGCAAATAAAGTGATGACAGACACATTATGCACACACAATTACTACAATGAATGCAAACTCATTTGTTGTAATAGCTCTGTTATGCACTACATTAACACATTGTATTCCATTTGATGTCAGATAAGCATACTGTAAAAGTGGATATTTTCCCGCAACTAATTTTTCGCGCTTGGCCAGATAAGAAGAGTTTCGCGTGTTTTTAATTCCACAGAATGAAGACATCAACTACTGGAACATATGGCACGCAAAAATATTTGTGTGCTTTTATTTTCGTGCTGGCTTCTGCTTGCGCGAAATGCACAAAAATTTCAACACTGCGAAAATTTCCACTTTTACAGTACTCAAAGGGAAGTTATACAATTCAGTACTTTTAGATTCTTAGGGACTTTCAATTAATAAGGGTGAAATTTAGAAATTAGAAATTGCTTTTTTGTCGAGCCAACCGGAGGTGAGGGGAGACTAAGGGATCGCCTATGGCGTCTGTCCGTCCGTCGTCTGTCCGTAACGCTACAAAAACTTCAATAACTCTTTACTCTGGGCTTCAATTGCAATCAAACTTCGAGGGAAGAGGGGTCATACAAAGTTTCACATTTTACCATATAAAATATGAAGGTCACCTCAAGGTCAAAGCTCACAGGCAGGGGTCAATGAACTTTAGGGCCCAATGTTAAGTTTTTATGGCGCATTTCTATTATGGGTCATAACTTTTGATCCATAACTCCATTTGTGACCAAACTTGGATGGTAGATGTCCCTTGGGGAGTGGATGGTCACCACAAGGTCAATGGTCACAAGCATGGGTCAACAAACTTTTAGAGCCCAATGTTAAGTTTTTATGGCGCATTTCTATTATGGATCATAACTTTTGATCCATAGGTCCATTTGTGACTAAACTTGGGTGGTAGATGTCCCTTGGGGAGTGGATGATCACCGCATGGTCAAAGGTCATAAGCATGGGTCAACAAACTTTTAGAGCCCAATGTTAAGTTTTTATGGCGCGTTTCTATTATGGGTCATAACTTTTGATCCAAAGGTCCGTTTGTGACTAAAGTTGGATGGTAGTTGTCCCTTGGGGAGTGGATGATCACCACAAGGTCAAAGATTACAAGCATGAGTCAATGGACTTTTAGAGCCCAATGTTAAAGTTCACATAAGAAGCCGATCGCCAAAAACTGGACTGTTTGTGTTTTTGAAAGGCTTATTAACCATACTTTCCTATCTCACATCTTTCAAACCCCTAAAAAGGTTGGTTTTTGAGGAATATGCGTTCAAATTTCGTCAAAATATCGAAGCCTTATTCCCCGTTGAGTCAAGACCCCTAGATTATGATGTCACGTAAGGGTATTCCCTCTTATGTCCACGCAAATGCAGTGCTGTCAAAGCTTTAAAATTGCGTCATATCGCTCTCTTATGATGGATTTTATGTTCTAATTTGTTTAAGAATTATTAGAAAAAAATGTTCTAGTGAACGATTTTTTGATACATCACATAATATTCAGAAAATTTAGAATTTTGAGAGGACTTTTTTAGTTTTATTTTGGTTGGAAAAATAACGTCCCGCGTAAAAGATTAATCCGCGAGTGATGCGACTCTGTAAGTGCCAGCGCGCGGTACGGTGCGGACGGTACGAGAGGGGAGCCCTCGGCCGAGGCTCCGCTGCTCAGGCGGCCACGGCCATGCACGGCGACTCGCTCTAGCTAGCTATAGGCTAGAAGCAAAACGGCAAAATGACCTACTGTAAACGTCAATATTTTCGCGCGATTAATTTTTCGCGCTGAGCGGCTCGAAAACGTATTCGCGGGTTCTTAAATTCGCGCTCCGCAGCAGGTTACTTTACTGTAGTACACATTCACTGCTTTCATCCAAAGCCTCTGCTACATAGCTTGCTATGCCAGTGTACGACAAGCGACGTAGCGAGCGGCTCGACTGCGAGTACAAGCACTCAAATACGTAGTACAGCTGTGACTGTAGTACCGTAGTCACGGGGGAATGTAGCATCGGTGCGGGAAGCGCGCGGTGCACACTGCATGCTACAGTACACAGCAATCAATCGTCTCTTTGCACAGTACTAGTAGCGTAAACATGCCTGTACATTGTACTACGTAGCAGTGTCTGTAATGATGGGAAATCAGTTTATTTATAGTTTTTTATACCATAACATTGGTAAGTTTGACATATTCCTCAATAATTTTTACAGATGGGGACACAGGTTTTAAAGTCTTTAATTTATTAAGACTTTAGATCTAACAAGTAACAAGCTAACCCTGTCTTATTTACTGATCCAAACTGAATCAGTAATAATAGCATAGGGCCTACAGCCTTTTTACAGGGACTCCTATCTGTCTAGTGTCTGTGGTCAGGGGCTGACCGTTTAGCCTTAGGGCCGCGCCGTAGGCCCGTACATTAAGACTGTTTGATGAAAAGCTAAATCTGGACAAAAAATGAGCTGAATTGTTAGTTAGAAAATAGTCTAGTCTCTAGACTAGAGGCTTTAGGAGTTAGTAGTTTCCTCACATCGCCCGCAGTGAAAACTGCACTAACTCCGAGACGCCTGCAGCTCAAGACATGTTTCGAACTTACCAATTGTTATTCAAAAGCCGGGTAATCATGTAGAAATGCACACCTACCGTTCGCTTCGCCGTTTGTCTATCAAATTTTGTGCAGCTATTGGAGATGCTAAATTGAACCATATCCGAGATTTTCATGGAATTAGAAAGCCAAAAGGGAAGAAAAATGAGAAATCGGAGCTAAAAAGTACGGTTGTTGCGAACATAATCTCCGACGTAGTAAGTAGTGTATTGATTTCACAGAGAACGATGTCAACGATTATAATCGATTCTGGTAGTCTCTAATTAGCCGTTAACTAGATTCTATTCACAATATCGAACGCGATTCGTGCAATATGTGTAGGGCCTACTTTATTTTTCGTATTTTTTTTTCTCATTGTTTCCATTGCCACAATCTTCACGATCTTATCACTATTACTAATACTATTCAAATTATTGATACAGATTATTCATATCAGGATTTGGACGTCCTTTCTTTAAAGATTGTGGCAAGTATTGATTTCATCTTGGCAAAAGTTGATAATTTTATAATTTGAATAGTGTTGAAGGGAATAGAATGAAGTTGAAGGAAAAGTGGAAGAAAAAGGTAAGGCTATTAGAAGGAGGGAGAGAGAGAGTAAGAGAGAGAAAAGAAGATGAGAAGGAAGTTGAATTCAAAGGGGATTTGTTTCTAGTAGTCTACATATAGGCCTAATAATAATAAATTAATGAGAATAGTGTTAGAAAAAGTGTACAATCATGTAGTAATATAGTGGACTTCTTAGTTATAAAGTGCTCATTTCACCTAAAAAGATACTCATGGCGCTGTGGAAACAGAATATTGAAATTGACATGGCGATATGTTTTTAATCTACAAGTTCGAATTATAGTACATTGTAAAAATAATTGTTTTCATGATAGTATTAATTTTTCCATTTCATTTTTTAATTATGTATACAAGAACTGCAACCCCAATATTTGCTTTTGTTTTGTAGTAAAGGTCCATTTTATTGTGCAATATTAAAGGTATACTATTTTAACATGTAAACAAAGGCTAATTACACGTATTGTGTACGTCTGAGTTCGAATCCGTCATTGGATTTTCAAAATTATGATTCATTTTCACGAAAAAATGCCAAAACCCAAGTCTATCGGGAACGCCCCTAAAAAAATCCGGCTCAGCGGCGGGTGATTGACAGATGTGTGTATACGTCACAACCAGAATATACGAGCCAGCTCGCCTTCGAAGGAGCTCGCATATCTGCCTTGCACTGCGTGTTAAAAAAATACGTGTGAGCGATAATTTTGCCCTCTTTTGAAAGCACGATTATGAAGTATTGAAATTGTAAACTGAGGGGAAAAGCCCATGTTTAAGGAATTTGAACATTACTCTACATACACATACGGTGTAATTTGATTTGGGCCCATATTTTACCCAGTTTATCTTATTTATAGTCAACGTTATTTTATTCTTCCCGAACCTGTTAGTGCGAAAATGTGTTGCATACGTAGACGTCAATACAGGCGTTTTATTTCTCCGCTCTAATACTCGGGCACTTGCTAACACGAGCATTGTCTTGCGTACACAATAGTTTGATCAATATACGACTGACTAGCGCGACTGGCGTTGTTGGATGCACTATAAACGTGTTACAGTGAAGTGTTAGCGTCTGCGTTCGGACTGAATTTGTAGCTCTGAAAATTTGAGAAAACGCTGCTTCTTGACAATGGATCTGGGGCTTGAGTCGGATTTGGTGGTCTGAACCCGAATCTGAGATGGAGGAATCAGATGACGACAGTGGAGACGAGCCAGCGGCCCTAGATCTATTTGTTTGAGCCGCTTGCAGAGGTGGAGGCCCATGTCAGGCTGAGGCCGAGTCGGTGGACGCTCCTCCGGGCGGGCTCGGGGAAGATGCTGAAGCTCGTGCCGCTGATCTTGACGGCGACGCACCTGCGCCTGCCGCTGCAGGAGCAGTACAGTGAGACTGGGAAATAAACTGGTAAATTAAAGTTAACTTGTACTTCTCATTACCAGTCATAGTTTCAAATGTATTATGCTCATTTGTTGATCCATAGTCTAACGTTTGTTACATATACTTTGAAAGTTTGAAATTATGTTTTGAAAAAGGACAACTTAGGGCCTAACATCAGTTACCGAAGTCTTATTTTGTACATTATACTTTATAGTATAAAGTGAGATATTATTCAGAACAAAAGTAAAAGAAGCTTCGGAAGTGGGCTGCTGGTGACACAAAGAAAAACAGTTGCCTGGGCCTATTACTAGTAGAGGTCTACCAGGTATAATGTACTTGTGATAGACCTACGGCTACGCTATAGCCATATAGCTGTAATTTCTTCCTAAGTAACTTTTGTATGATTATCTTCTCTTAAAAGTATGAAGTAGAGTCTCCAAATCACTGGATCATGTATAAATATTGCCACTACAGCAGAAAATACACAGCATTGGAGTGACAAAGCTACTATATTTTATGATAGTGCCAATAACTGCTATTTACTGCATAGAGATTATGGCAATCATTCACTAGTGGGATATACATTGTATTTGGTTGTTATATTTAGCCTTAGCTCTTGGGTAAACTTGAAGGGAATAAACCCTCAACTGAAATAAGCCAGGCAACCAAAAAATATACATTCCACTAAAGTGGATGATTACCACAAACTTAGTACAGTACATGTGCATATAGCAGGTGAGCATTGCCATGGGGTGGCAAGCCAACGTTCACAAACAATGGGGTGTTTTTATGGGAGACGCCTCTGGTATATGTATAGTGATAGACTCATTTTGTAGATATTTTGCGTGTATAACACAACATCTTGCGGAGGTCATCTCAACTTCTAGATGGCAGCCCAATGTTGGATGTGAATAGTACATGTATGCTGCATGTATGTTATGTACATGCTCGCATGGCTATTTCATGTATTAATGTGTGCAGACAATTCACTGTTGCAGAAGTAACTCGTACATATAAACAACCTCTTTTAGCATCACTTTATGTTCAATGCTTTCTATTTTGATAATACAGGTGTTCATGCAGTTGTGGGTGTATCCCAATGCAGTCAGTGAGGGAGTCCATATGCTGCAAAGAATTCCTGTACTGGTGAGGAAGATGAATGACTACACTGACGGTGAGGAGGACCTGAATTGCATCACGGAGCACCCAGGATTCCAGCCAATATGTCTAGACAAGTGGGTACTGGAGACAGCGTATTTTCAGTATGTACAGCAGTATGAGGGTCACCACCGGAAGGATGTAACTGAGAATGAGTGAGTACCTATACTAGTGCAAATGTGCTACTACATGCACGCCATTGAACTTTAGAAGTTTATCAAATTTGTGAGAATGGTTTACACTATAACAAAGTTATGTATCATCAGTAAAATAAAAAATGTTATTGACATGTCCCCAAATTGGAAGTAGTTCGAAACAACAATGAACACTTTTAGTCACATTTTTCATAGCAAATAACTGCTGATAAGTAAGAGTATAATTCATAAACCATGTTATAAGGTTGTACAGTGGAACTTCGTTTAGTTGGAAAAAAAAATAACAAAGTGCTAATACAATGTGTTACATGTATCTAAACATTTTGCAGGTCCCAGCTCTTTATATGAAAATTTGTGTTTTTGTACCATAGTATAACAAAGTAATTTTCATGGTTCCATGGTCCTCCTTAGGACCTGTTCATTTTTATTATTATTTTTTTTTTTCTTGTTTTTTTTTTTTTGCGGGGGGGGGGGGATCTTCTCTGTCTCTGTCTAGCTATGTTATAGCCTCAGGCCTTTTCGGTAATTACATGTACAATGCTATGACATCAAATCCTGTGATGTTTAAAGAGAATAATGTATTCATGAACAAATCAAAAGGGGGGGAAAAACAATTCTATGCCTATGCATTCAAGTATTGACATAATATGCAAGTGTATTAACATGCTTGCTAACCCCCTTGTCTTTCTTGTATTTCCTCTTTTTTTTTTGCAGGCGATCAAGGCACATCGCATACAGCCAGCTGGCTCGGTGGTGTTGGGGTTTTCTGGGCAGGAGGGTTCGTGTTCGCCTTCCTTCATGTGCCGTCACAACCGTCCCCTACTCTTATCCATCCGAGGTGTACAGGGGATTCGAGGACATATAAAATTTATTTCTTGGATCTTCAAGTGTGACATTTGAGGGACTGGGATTGGGATTATTTTTCTTGTATGTTGCACTGTATTACCCATGGCTACACCTCTGAGTAGAATCCAGAAATCAAGTTCAGAAACCATTTCTACAAGACTCTGGATGCTTGTCATGTATTCTGTTTTACTTAGTATCTTACTATCTATCTTTAGAACAAATTATTGAGTTTGAGAGTATTGCAGTGATACAAATTTTAATGTGTTCAAATATAGTGCCGCATTTGTTTCTTTTCTTGTAGCTTTGATTTACATCTCCTGCATGTGGTTATTATACATAGTATTTATCTTGTCCTAATCTGTTGTAATCATAATTCAATACTAGTATGTTTATGCTACTCAAGCAGAGCATATACCGGTAGACTGAACGTGCATAAATTGTAAATAGAGAAGGGAAATGCCTAATGAGAGTGATAGGTCATGAAGCTGTAAATCATAATTTTTGCCACTAATGTAGCTTGTTTCTATTCATATCCATTTCCTATTTTCCTATGACATTTTGAAGTGGGGAAATGACAAGTTTTGTGTTCTCAAGAAATGCTTGTACATTGTACTTTTTTCCCCAGTGTCGGTATGTTCCCTGCTCTTTCAAAATGAGGTGAAAGTTGCTGACCATGAAAATGTAGATTTGTGGAGCATTATTTATAGTTACAGTGTATGTAATGGCTTTCTCACATGTTACACATTTAGATATGATCAAACAATAAATGTAAGTGATGCAATGCAGTGACAAGTATTCTTGAGTGACAAATCTTTTTTTTTTGTTTTACATAGCAACCCATCTCCTTCCCTTGAAATGTTTCTTGCCCTGATTCATTTGACACCCACATGTTTCTGTGGTGCCGAGTACAGATGCAAATAGTACACAGAGATTTCAAAGTGATTCTAAACATGAGGATGTAATATCATTTACAGAATCCTTTTACAATCTTTCTCAGCTCTCTGTATCTGTACTCTAAGCAACAAAAACATGCGGTTGTCAGATGTAACGGACTCCAATTTTATAAATTAGACCCCGTAATTATGAAAATACCCAAATAGCGATTTTCTTACTAATTCAGAACACACACACACATACACACAACACACACACACACACACACACACACCCCTCACACACATATACACAAACAACTTGTGTAGAATTTGGCTAAAATTATCAAGAGAACACCTTCCATGTAATGCTGTGTAGTACTTCTACATTTATTCATCTCACAATGGATGAAGTAAGCTTGAATTCTTCTATGAGATGATTCAAAGGTATCAACATTCAACCAACATACATGTAGAAATGTTTTATGATACTGGATACAAATACCGTTTTAGTGAGGAACATTTAACCAAATGTTCAAATATGAGTTTTTGAATGGCTAAAATATCAACAGAAATTAGAGCAAATTTTTTACATTTATTTTTCTACCCAGGTATTATAATGAGATAGTTCATAAAACAAGGTAATTCTAATTTTCATAGTCCCTCAATACTTGTTATAACAGGGTTCCACTGTACGAGCTGAATCGTACTTCAAAATCTAAAACATGGATGAAACTAAAAAGCTCTCTCTTACAGTTGCTAATTCAACGAGTGTTGTGTATTTTGTATTGTATTGTATTGTAATTGTATCTTGAACAATACTTGGTTATCTTGAGAAATGTGTATTTTCAGGCATACCACATCCATGACCTTTGACCTACCTAAGTTATCTCACCTTTACACACAACTACACTTCAATATGATCCATCTATGCAAGAATGCATGAATTTTACCAAACAATAAATGCGTTATCTTCACAACAATTTGCTAATGGACAGACAATACAGGCCATACCATCGGGCATACAAAAAGTGGTGATGCATGTACTTACTAACAATACTTAACAACCAGACTGTCAAAATACTTCTGTGACACCTACGTTGTATTTTTCTTCTTTCAAGAATGCTTGGTGCAATAAAACATCCCATGGGTCTTTCTGGAGACCCTTTATGGGGTAACTTTATTGAAGGTACATTGTATTTAACACCCCCCTCCCCCCATAAAAGAAAAATACAACAAAAATACAACAAATGATAAATTGATAAGTAAATAAATAAAATGAAATAAATAAAAACATATTTTGACATACATGTAAGTCCTCCATCATAAATGTACACAATGCTTATTTGTTTTACAACATATACTGCAAAATTCAAGTATCCAATCAACTCTTTCCTTGGTTCTAAATCTTGATGTACTGATGCCTTTTGGTTTTAGTGACATATTTTTACTTCTAATAATGACAAATTTCATGAGGATGTCTCACCCAGTTACTGGCACATAGAAAAACTTGCACAAAAAAAAAAAAATTAAAGCAGGTTAAAAGTCATTGACCTGTGTGACCTTTGACTCCTTCCAAATCCCACTGTCCCTAAGAACTATGTACATGTACCAAAAAGGTTTGGACAAAACTGAGCATGGTGGAGACAAGTTATGACAGACAAGTAGATGATAGAAACCATTTCAATCCCTCAGTCTCTTATCCTTCAGTGGGCTGACAAAAATGGAAAAAAAAATTGTATGGTGCACCCCATCCCCTACCCATCAATATATCCTATCTAAGCCATTTTGTCCTTTTATTTATTCTAAAGGTTGTTCCTATGATAAATTACCACTGGACAGCATTTTTTTTTTCTTTGTAGCCTTGTGTCCTAAGAACTCTTATCCACTCGACCTCACTTCATTCATGGGCTGAACTGAGTTGGGTCTGATGCTGTTGAATGACATCTTCTTTTGATGGGTAAGTGTGTTCACTGGACAGTGGAGGTGGTGATGGCTGTCTTGCATGTGGAGATGCCTCACTGTCATACTCTGAAACTTCAGTCATGAGTTCCTCAGCATATGCTATAGAAGAGAAAAAAAGGGGGAAGATATAAAACAAATTAACACACAGATGTTTTCTTTACATTAAAATGTAGTACACGTATATCTTTTATTTTGAATGATACATTTCTCCCTATTTCTGCATTTCTTTCTTTATTTTTTTTTTTTTTTTTGTAGCGGGGAAGCACTGTTATAACTACCATTACCAAGTGATATACTGTATAATTTTTCTATGTACAAAGTAGGCTTACTACGACAAAACTAGACAGCATCCTATTTTGCTTATCACAGCTTTAACTTACAGTAGGTGGGAGGTTCTTTGATGGGCTTCGCAGTCGCTGATCCAGGCTTGTATTTGGGCTTGATGATGATGAAATGACGCTCTCCTTCACCTGTGGTGGCTTGTTGCCGGTCACTGTTAGGGTTGTGATGCAATGCTGCAAGGTGAAGCCTGCAACAGTAATATTAAGAACTTGGTGATGAAATTCAGCCATTGGACACAAGGTTATATGTAGAAAAAATGATGTTCAGTAGTAACATAACATTGGAACAACCATTCAAATAAAAGGACAAAATGGCATAGCTAAGTATATTAATGGATGGGGAGGGGCACTTGGATTTTACCTTGTGAATTTAGGTATTCTACTTCTCATTCTCAAGGCCATTGTCATTGTAGGAAGGAACAATGTGTCACTAGAAATTGTAAAGTGCATTAAAGCATTGTCTTTGAAATAAGGAAAGACTTGTTTAGACACCTGAAGACTCAAATATTTGTTGTAAAACAAAGATTGGGAAGTCAAGTCAGTACATTTCTTTCCTGTCTTTTTTGTGGTGGTGGTGGGGGTGCTGGAAGGGCAGGGGAAGGGTAAGAGCACAGATTAACTATTCAAATACAAACAAAAATATACTTGCCTGCAAAGCATGCCATGGTATCTGTATACATGACTTCATCTTGGGTGCAAACTGATCAATCACACTGTGAAATGATTCCAGAGAGGAAGTTTGTTGCCCACATGACATCTTCTTGATATCTTTGAGAAGAGTTGTGCTGCAAATGATGTCATCCAACTTTTTAGCGACTTTCGTATCTGGATATCAAGAACAAAAAATGAATTGGAGAGGCAAATCAAAGAGAAAATGGTTGTTGGTACTACCTCCAGCAAATGAATTCTTGGGGCTCTAAGGTATGAAATCAATTTTGGGAATTCATCAACTGTAGGTTTCCTTTGAATTGCATTCACACTTCAGTGCAAGAGTATCACACAAAATGTCTGATATCCCTTTTACTGTAGTCCAGCTTTAGCCCATTTTTGAAGCGGGATTTACTTAGTAACCTAGCTTTGTAACCGCAAATGCAAAATTTATTAGTGCTACACTTTCCTACTGGTTTCAGTTCAGTTTTGTGCGGTATTAGAGGCATATGGTAAACACTGTGACTATTGCAACTGTCCTAAAAATCTTGAAATGTTTATGACCACTTTTGGTTCATTAGTTTTGGAAAAAGTTACGGTACCCATACAAACACACACCGCATACGTAAACATACAAAGCAGAACATGCAAAATCCCTCTTTTTCTTTGTTTTTGTTTTTTTGGTCTATTCTTTCACCCCTGCATACATGTGTCACTGAATTTAGACCAAGCGAAATATCAAGATACATTTTATGCTGATGCCTGAAGCGGACCTGCTTCATTGAATTCCTTCAATGAAGCAGATAATTCCCAGTACAAATGTGTACACGTGGGATATTAGTAGGCCTACATGTATTAGCACTATAGTAGGTCTATGAAAGTACGGTTGCATGCAAAATTATTCCACACCCTCGCATTTTGGACATTCTGGCAAAATTAGTAACATTACAAGTAACTGCAGACATCTCTACTAAACCATTCAAGTGGTGAACAGATTATTACAATTGAATACCAGAGCAAAATTCAAGCTTTCATTCATAGTCCATTCATATTGCAACCTTCACACAAAAAGCAGGATTCAACGTGAGAGGGGAAGATAGCAGGCCCTGAGCCGACTACTGTACGAGGCTCAGTTGGCTGAGGCTAGTACGGTAGTAGCACGGAGGAGCGCAAGCGAATGCAAGAGCTCTGCGCGCGGGCCCGCGCCGGCAGTAGTCGCGTCCCTCGCCTTCATGCATCCCCAGTCAAGTCTGCTCATCGTATAGTCATACGGAAGGATAGCCGCACCGACCTGAACGCGAAGCGTTCGGGTTGTATGGTTCGGCTATCCAATAACACCGCTAGAGTTCTTGACAAAGCTGACATAACTAAATGAAGAGTCATTTTCACAAATGAATAGTTGAGCTAAGTAATAGCGAATACATTTGTATACAGTACAATCACAATCGTACCGGTAGTAAATCAAACTCAGCCTCCGCGATCAGTGACATAAGAGATTATACACGTACTAGTGGTAGTTCCCGTATCGACACTGCACGGGCACGGCCTGGCCTGGCTAACTTACCCTCATCCGTATTCGTTCTCGCTTTACACAGCTGCTCTCCTGGGTGTTTTTTTCCTCAGATAATCTAGGTCCAGCTCCAAGCTGGATGTTTGGTACCGCAGATGACTTCAGCATTCGCTTTTTTTTTTTTTAATTCCTAACTGGTGGGAATGCTTCCCACTTTCGACGAAATCGTCTTCCTTGAAAGTCATCAAATGGGCACGCAAATCACACTGCTCTCCGATCGATGGCACACTCCACTTTGCTCTATCAATTGAACTTTTGCAGTCCACATTCGGCGAACGTTTTCGTCATTTGGGAATTGATGCAAACTAACACCATTTTTTGTGGTGTTGCTGCATCCTGCAACAACACATCGCTGTGGCATTTTCGCTTTTAAATATCCGAAAACAACTCAAGAAACAGAAAGTGTCACCACTCGAAACGTGTAACATACGCGATGACCGACTGGGATCAAGCGTCGGTCTTCTGGTTGTGAGGTCACAGGTCACATGATCGAGAGAATCCGATATCGCCTATTTTTAGGGGCGGGGCGTAGCATCGGGTAAAGTGTCAGAATATGGAAAATGAAAAATTCATCTAAAAAATATGGATACAATTTTTCACCGAACTTTCCCATTTTTGATATCTATATGACCCATATTTTCATTGGAAAGGCCATTGCTAGATTAAAATAGTATACCTTTAATGATGGATATCATTTTCTTTTTTTTTCATGTATCTTTTACTGTTTTGTACACATATTATCCTTCCATCATTTAGTCAGCAAAAAATGGTGATAGATATACAGTCATATGCACACACAGGAGAAAATTAACTAAAACTGATAAAAAACAGACGCATCAAGATCACTTTCTTTCTTCCACTTTTTACTGTCAAGCCGACGTAATTTTTGTGGTTAAACACCAAACAAGCGGCTGTATCACAGACTACAACGATCGATTATCATCGTTTATCGCTCTTCCACATAATCGATCATTCATCATGCTACGCTGACACAGCCGTCAATCGGCGTACTTTTGAGTCAAAATTAGCTACTTTTCTTCTGTAATTGGCTATGAAATTTCATGAAACCGTCAGATATGGTCCATCTTGACATTTCTGATAGCCACAAGAAGTTTTCATTGACAAATTAAGCAAGGAAATGGTAGGTGTGCATGGTGTGCATTTCTACATGATTACCAAAAGCCGTTCTGGATCAAAATCGAGACGAGGAGCATCCCCGTCGTTTGCCATTCCATCTCCATCGAAAGGCAGCGGCTCATGACAATAGGGTTGCGGCACCCGTGGCCCTGCCGCTGCTTCCCCGGCTGGATTGACGTCGACAGCACCTTGCTCTCCCACTTCTCCATCGTCCTCTCCCCAGCTTACATCTTCCCAACTTCCATCGTCCTCGTCTGTATTCTCGTCCCCTTCTCTGCTTTTGTCGCTTCCTTCCTCTTCACTAACGTACTCCTCAAAGTCCATAAAAAGATCACTCTGATCTAACTCACTGTTCTCGGCCATTTTCGGAAGGAGTGAAAGCTCAAAATTGATCGACGCGAAATTTCGAAACGAACCGCTATGAAAAAGTTACGATGATACAAATGTGAACCGCACGTACGTACGTACAATGCATACGATACGAGCTGCGAGGTGATACGTCATACCGACCGACGGCCGACCGGATCTACTTTCGCACCAAAACTATGAGGAGAAAATTGTGATAATTGTGTGAAATTTGGGCTTGTTGCAGATCATAGTAATACAAAATAATTGTTTGAGAAGAAGCAGTTCATGATAATACTATTAAGTGTAGACAAACAGTAAAGAGTTGGTGTCAAAAGTATAAATAGCAGAGATTTCAGACTTTGAAAAAAAATTGACAGAAATTCTTTCCCGATGCCAAATGCTTTTCTACAGAGCATCCGGGGCCCGTGGCTCTAACTACCCTGGCGTGACGTCACAACTTTTGGAGTCCCGTACTGTGGCTGGTTTTCGAGGGGGAGGGAGGGGGATGTTTGGGACTTTCAAATAGCGGATATCTAGATGCTTGCGGGGATTTGAGCCAAACTTTTTGCATTATTGGTCAATTACCAACATATATTTCATCTACAAACGAATTTTACGAACATTTATTCCCTTCAAATAGGAACTTTAAGTTTTTATGGCACGTTTCTATTATGGGTCATAACTTTTGATCCATAACTCCATTTGTGACTAAACTTGTATGGTAGCTGTCCTTTGGGGAGTGGATGGTCACCAAAAGGTCAGTGGTTACAAGCATGAGTCAACGAACTTTTAGAGCCCAATGTTAAGTTTTTATGGCGCGTTTCTATTACGGGTCATAACTTTTGATCCATAGGTCCGTTTGTGACCAAACTTGAATGGTAGATGTCCCTTGGGGAGTGGATGGTCACTACAAGGGCAAGACACATTTTGGCACTTGCCTTGTTAGCTCACCTGAGCTGAGCTATTGCGATCGTTCTTCATCCGGCATCCGTCATGCGTTGTGCGTCGTCTGTCGTGCATCGTGCGTAAACTTTTTACATTTTCATCTTCTTGAAAACCCCAAGACTGATTTTTACTAAAATTGGCAGGAAGCATCCCTAGGGGGTTGGGATCTTAATTTTTTAAATGGGCACCATGCCCCACCCAGGGGGCCCCCGGGGGGCCCAAACTCCCCCAAATTAAGGAATCTTAAAAAATCTTCTTCTCTAGAACCAGTAGTAGTTAGTACATTGATGACTGATGTTTCAATTTTTTTTTTTTTTTCATGGCAGAATCAGGGGTGCCCCCCTTGGGACCCAGGGGAGGGGTTGGGGGGGGGGTTATAATGGGCCTAAATTGCACATTTTCATCTTTTTCTTGAGAACCCCATGACTGATTTTCACCAAACTTGGCAGGTAGCATCCCTTGGGGGATAGGATCTCAATTTGTTCTATGGGCACCATGTCCCACCTGAAGGGCCGCCAAGGGGCCCAATCCTCTCAACATTAAGGAATCTTTAAAAATCTTCTTCTCCGGAACCAGAGGTGATAGAGCTATGTTAATACTATGAGTTAGTACATTAATGACTGTAGTTCCAAGTTTATTCATGGCAGATCCAGGGGTGCACCTCCTTGGACATTTGGGGGGGGGGGGGGAATGGCAAGGTCCAAATTGGGGCCTAAATTGTACATTTTCATCTTCTTTTATTCATGGCAGATCCAGGGGTGCACCTCCTTGGGCATTGGAGGGGGGGGGGGGGAATGGCAACGTCCAAATTGGGGCCTAAATTGTACATTTTCATCTTCTTCTTGAAAACCTCATGATGGATTTCATGCCAGATTTCAGGTAGCATCCCTAGGGGGTTAGGATCTCAATTTGTTCAAATGGGCACCATGCCCTACCCAGGGGGCCAAAGGGGGGCCTCCAACCCCCCCCCCCCAAAAAAAAAGGAATCTATAAGAATCTTCTTCTCCAAAACCAAAAATGATAAAGCTAAAATTGATGGATGGATTTCATGGCAGATTTCAGGTAGCATCCCTAGGGGGTTAGGATCTCAATTTTTTCAAATGGGCACCATGCCCTACCCAGGGGGCCAAAGGGGGGCCTCCGACCCCCCCCCCCCCCCAAAAAAAAAAGAGGAATCTATAAGAATCTTCTTCTCCAAAACCAAAACTGATAAAGCTAAAATTGATGCTATGAGTAGGGGGGATCCAAATTTGGGCCCTAATTGTACATTTTCATCCTCTACGTGAGAATGCCTGGTCAAATATTAGTAGAGCTGTGTGTAATTTTCATTAGTGACTGCGTGAAAAGTGAACTTGCGATAGTCAGGTGAGTGCGAGACACAGGGTCTCTTGTAAATGGTACAATTTAACAAAACCCATTGAAGTTTTGTGATAGGAAAAAAATTATCAATGAGAAAGTTGTGGATAAAAGTCATTCCCTTGATGAGGGTTGTGATATAAGATGTGTATTAATACATGTAGCAAAAGGATCCCACTTCGGGCGGACTTTTGATTTTTGTTTCCTCCTTTTATTTCTATTGCTATAATGACATACATTGTAATTACCTAAGAGCTTGGCTTTATGTGTATACATGCAGTGGAAAGCTGGGAAGGAGGTTGCAGTACTGTGGATATGGAGGTTGCCAAGGAGGCTCGGGGCACCAAGAGGAGAAATGCATGGGATCACCAATATGACATTGGAAAGGTAAAATGGAGGGAGTCAGAGTAGATTGATGCTTGATTGCTTAATTTATTGTACAAATTTACATATGGAGAATAATGAAAGGTAAGACCATATGAAATCAGTTGATCATCAAACATGGAGCTCTCGGGCAGCTTAAAATACCTGAACTTTTCTTATTTTACATTTTATCCAAGAAACAGTGTATTCATGATTCTATTCAAAGTACATGAAAGACTAAGAAAATCCAGTACACAGGGAATTAAGTCCTTGATAGGTATTAATGTGTCTTATTTCATATATTTGTGATCAAAACATAAAAGGAAGTATATGTAAATACAGCTGTTTTAGTGCGTTTCCTAGGGCCCCATTTCATGAAACTGGTTATCAATAAAAAGTTATGATAGTTGTTAGAAGCTACTGAAATTCTTGCATCTGATTGGCTGAGAGCAAATTTGTCATAGAAATGTGGCAGTTGTTACTAATAACAAGTATTATGAAATGGGACTCAGGTGTGCTTTGGTATATAGATGTATGTATTTATTATGATTTATATCAGGGCTCTTTCAGGCCCTTAGAATCTTTAAATCTGAAAGTTTGGTGGCCTGAAAAAGATAAATAGTGGTCCAAAATATAAGCAAAGGTAACAGTCCATTTTGAATCTTAGTTGCCCGATTGGGCCACCAAAAGATAAATTTGGTGACTCGACACCAATTTTTATTGGGCCTGGGCCACTGCGCCATTGCGCCACCACTGATGTCAAGCCCTGTATGTATACATATAATACTGATAAATGCCCCTGTGTTCACACTGAACAAGATTTGTAATTGAGACTGGAATCATCTTTTTTCCAGGGGGTTGGGGAAGAGGACAGTTACAACAATGCAAACAAAATTGCATAGTCGTGTTACAGACTTGATTTGTATAGTTGGCAGAGGTGTCCAATTTCAACCCTCCACCTTTTTTCTGTGACCTAAGATGGTGCTAGCAAAGTGTTACCAATAGTATTCTAACTGATCGTCATAAGCTACTTCTAGTTCCCCTGCATCAAAATTACATAATTTCTCAGGTTTTTTCTTTCTTTCTTTCTTTCTTTCTTTGTATAGTTTGTATAGTTGGCAGAGGTGTCCACTTTCAACCTTCCACCTTTTTTCTGTGACCTAAGATGGTGCTAGCAAAGTGTTACCAATAGTATTCTAACTGATCGTCATAAGCTACTTCTAGTTCCCCTGCATCAAAATTACATAATTTCTCAGGTTTTTTCTTTCTTTCTTTCTTTCTTTCTCAAACTGAGGGTCTGAAATTCTTATGGATATTTCACAGGTGCATACGATATAGGTGGATTGAGCTAACTCCCTCAGTTTTTGAGCATTTTACTTAAAATTTAGCTCATGTGGCCAGTGTAGTATGTAAATGTGCAAACTTCATCTTTCATCATCGTCCAACAATGTGCTGCCATGGCAACAACATGTTTTTAATGTAAATCATACAAATTACCAGTAGATTTACCAAATTCCGAGTTTTTTGAGCATTTGACTTTAGATTTGGCACATGTGACCAATATATATTCTAGCTGTACAAAATCTCATCAGTGGTTGACAGTATGTGGCCATAGTAAAAAATACTTTTTCAATTAAAAGCCATACAGAAATATTGTGAAATTAGATAACTTCCTCAGTTTATGATGCTCTCACAGCATGATGCTTGGATAAACAGTGACAATGAGAGGTTAGACATAGGATATAAGATAGTTGATATGCTTTGCTAGGTAGGTGGAGAAGATAATACACAGATTTTTAAAGGTAAAGATTCTTTTGTGTTGGTGTAATTACTTTGGTTATTTCCATAGTTTCATTTTCTTCATTTCATTTACTCACAGGTGAAGAAACAGCGAAAGCCTTTCCATCAGAAGCATCACTATAGTGGTCATCACAGCCCTTTTCAGCGTGCCCAGACTCACCGCAATAAACAAATGCACTCATGGGTAGGTCACACACTCTTCTCATAACCATATTAGCCTGGACCTCTCTTCAAATGCATTGTTAAACATTGTCAATGCACACTGTTGGACTGAGTTACAGGAAGTACCAGATTTAATGTTGGTTAAATCCTTTGCATGCTTTAGTGCATCTAATTTCTAAACCATATTCAAATATGGTCAGCTTCCTCGTGGTTGCTTAGATAGGTTTTTGCTTATAATGTTGGACAGCAAATGCATCATTGGAATGCCCTTAGCCAGCAGAATTGGCACATGCAACGGTCAGGAATAATGTTTTGTGACAATATCAGGCTTTCACTATGCTGGGTTATTATGAGAAGGGAATTTCAACCTGAATAGTTCTATATATGTACCACAAACAGTGATTCAGGTCGTGTGCTCATACTTCTCAGAAAGCTTCATCGCGTGGTACAAGTGTATGTACCTTGTTCCTGTTGATGGGTATCTTTTTATACACAATGGCTTAATAATATTTGGGGGAATAGAAATCTTTGGCAACGGGGGCTGATTATCCAGTCCAACTTCAGGTGTAGACTTCACCATCAACAGGTTACCATCGAAACTTTTGGGTGCACATGTTTACGGTCAAAGGTCAAGGTTAAATTCTTAGAAATGTCACTATTTTCCCCATATCTATGCCATGCCTGAGGGTATTTTCTTCAAGTTTGTGTTTTACAGGTATGACCAGATAAAGAATCTATGGGGAAAGTTTTGGGCCATAATGTCAAAGGTCAAGAGGAAATACTAAAATTTCACTCTTTTCTCCATATCTTGGAAATGGCTCAAGGTATCATCATGAAATTTAGTACATATGGATGTACTGCCTGACAGTGATCCTTTTTTTTTTTTTTTTGGGGGGGGGGGGGGGAATTTAGGGTCATGGGGTCAAAGGTCACAGATCAAAGGTCAGGTTGAAATGCAAAAATTCTATTTAATGCTGAAATTATCAATGCATAAGATTAATAAAACTAGGTATACTGATACATGCATTACTGCACAATGATTCTGTAGGGGAAGATTTTGGCCATTGGGTCAAAGGTCAAGAGAAAATGTTCAAATGTCACAATTTTTCCCATATTTTGAAAATAGCTCAAAGTATTTGTCAAGAAAACGAATGTTACAAATTAGGAATTATTTAAAGAATTGTGGGCCAAGGGGTCAAAGGGCAAGAGTCAAAGGTCAAGTGAAAATGCTTAAAGGACAAGTTCACCTTCATAAACAAGGATTGAGAGAATGCAGCAATATTAGTAGAACACATCAGTGAAAGTTTCAGGAAAATTGCACAATCGATGCAAAAGTTATGAATTTAAAAAAAAAAATTTTGTTGGAACCGCTGGATGAGGAGACTACTGAGGCTCGTGATGTCATATGAGTACAACAGTATAAAGAAAATGTAAAGGAAATTCAACATATTTTTACTTTTTTCGCATAATAAAAGAGCACTTGACTTGCCTCTTTCTAAAGGCAATAGGAATAATGTTGCCCATAACATATGTCAGTAACGAGTCAAGGGAATGTGTACTTTTTTCAAAGGATGAAATTTTGTGAAATTCTATTTATATTTTCCTCATATTGTTGTACGCATGTGACATCATACACTGCAGTAGTCTTCTCATCCAGCGATGACTGCACAAAAACTTCAAAAATTCATAACTTTTGAACGGATTGTCCGATTTTCTTCAAACTTTCAATGATGTGTTCTACTAATATTGCTACATTCTCTCAATCCTTATGTTAATGAAGGTGAACTTGTCCTTTAAATCTCTGAATACCTGCACTCCTAAACAAGTCAGTCATCTATCCAAATGAACCATAGAGCAAGAAAAGTAAACACTCAACACATTTGTGACAAACATCATTTTAATTTTTTTGCTAGTTATGTGAAAGTGTCATCTCACCTTGTCAAGACATACTCAAGACCTATTGGTAGAACCATGCATTATGGTGGAGGCATACCAGTTGCCAAAGCAACATTTCTCTGTTTGTTTTTTTTTTAATTGCAAATTGGATGAGTTCTGAGGTCATGTACCCATGTGACTGAAGGGAAGATTGCGAGTATGATTTAACTTGATAATTCCAGACCAAATGTACCAGCAATGAAAACGGGACAAAAAAGAAATTGAACAACAGCATGTGTGTCAAAATTACCTATGGCATTATGGTGGCATATGATAGAGCATTTTTAAAACAGTTATAAGTACAAGGAATAATTTTGGAGGGATGTAATCTTATTGAGATGATACAATGATTAAGTGTTTTTTGTATTGCTGTCTGTGTAAAAATTCATGGATTTCTCATTATACTTGCAGAATTTCTCCGGGTACAATCAGCAGCACATGAAGAAGTCTCGGCCTTGGCACGATGGGCAGAGATAATGTCAACTCTACTAAGTACCTCCTCTGTTATATTTGCTAAAGATTCAGCCTCATCCTCAATCTCT
This sequence comes from Diadema setosum, assembly GCF_964275005.1. Lineage (NCBI taxonomy): Eukaryota > Metazoa > Echinodermata > Echinoidea > Diadematoida > Diadematidae > Diadema > Diadema setosum. The sequence goes on from NC_092692.1 coordinate 22,811,328, forward strand.
CTGTCATCAATCTCTCTTTCCATTTCCTTTACTCTCTCAATCTCTCTCTCTTGTATTTTGTAGTGTTTCTCTCTTATGTCTTGTCCAAGAATACAAACATTCTCCTTTGTAAGAATGCTTGCATTTCTGCTTCTGACATAAGAAGAAGAAAAGAACTCCTATACACATGCACTTGCGATGTAACATTGCACATGTAAATATCCGTATGTTTTCTCTTCAGTTGGTACAAGGTTCAGGAATGATAAATGTTTTTGTAGGAGGAAAGGAAATATGTGTATTATGTACAGGTGTAGTGATGAATGATATTGAGAAAAGATGGAGTGAAAACAACATGTAGAGTTGACTGGAGACTATCATTCATCAACTCCTTTGCTTATGTTTACAGCTAGTTGAGCGATACCTACTACAGTAAATTACTTTGTGTTGGTCATATGTGCTTGATTCATTTTGAAGAAACCTCAGACAACACCTTGCCAAAGATATGTAGTACACAGTATAAAGGAGTTATCACTTGAGCAGTCAATATCACAAACCTACAATTCTGCATATTTTGTTGCTGGAGATGCTGGTGTTTCCAAGTTCTGCTCCATAGATAGACTCTGTATCAATCATTTCTTGTCATCATATATGCATATCTTAACCAGTGCTTCAATATGATGCAAAAATACTTTCCTGCCATTGTTACCTTCATATTGCTTTGGATTGGAAGAGGAAATGGCAATTTTACAATGTCGATGTAACAGATTGTTAATTTCCTGCAATAAGTGGCAGTGATAATGCTGTAGGATCTTTTATTTGATTTTTGTTACAGTTTGAAAATGAGATGATATATATACTCATGTTTTTATGCATAAATGTGAAATGAATTTTATTAGGTTTTCCTGTATATATATATATATATATATGTATATATATATATACATATATATATATATATATATATATATATATATATATATATATATATATATATGTATATACATACATGTATATCAAATTCAGTCCCTATCACTTGAAACCATTGTATTATACACAAGGCTATAGTTTATATTTGTATATGAGACTGAATGGACTATCTTACATATGGTTAAGATGTAGCATGCCATGTTACTAAATTTGAAGTTGATCTACTTTCTCTTTTTGTGTATGATTATGAAAGACAATAACAGCACCCCCACTAATCATAATGCATAGACTGTCCCATAGATGCCAGCAGACAGCATAATGCATATTTGGCTTATCTAGAAAGTGTGTGTTAATGTCCTATCTGTTGTCCAGTTCAATATTTATTTTCAAAGGGTACCTTTTGAACAGCATTGAGAGTTTTATCACACTTGGTACAGGGGCAAACAGCAGCCAAGCAATTAGTTATCAACTTCCTGGACTAATATAGGGAAGAAAGCGGCACACGAGGTGAACATCATATTTAGAAATATCATTTTGTACACGATAAATCAAGCAATGGTAAGTATTGCAACTGAACTCATTGATGAAGCATTCCACTCACTAGGCTAGACGTGACCAGTAGTCAAATAGTTAAAGTGATGTCAAACTTTCAGCTGAAACGCCTGTGAGGAAAAAAATCATTTGAAAGAATAAGTCAACCTTTGTTGATAATTTAAAAGTAAATTTTTGTTGACGGTTATGTAGCCACGCCATTAAATGACTTCTTTGTTTAGTAAACATACCGTAATAATAATTGTTTGGCAAATTAATTTTAACCACAGTGTGTAGTCTATTTATACCCATTGAGAAGATGAAAAGATAGCTGTGGGGGGGTCCTTTAAGTGTCACATGATGTATCAGCCTGAAAATATGCAAGAAATGCATTGTAATTGTATTCAGTTACTTGGATTTCATTATACAAACAATTTGTATGAAATGTATGATTTGGAAGAATTCAATTACAGATGATTCTTTTTACAATGCAGTCGATAATGACTCAGCCGTATTCTTTCTCCTCAAAGGAAGAAAAGAAGGTGAATAATTGTTTGTTTGGTTTTTGGTAAATGGAAGCATGGATTGATAAGTACACAGAAGTTGATGTTAGATTTGTAATCACAGATGAGGACAAACAATCTGTTTCAGAGCTACTGACATGAAGGTAATAAAGGGGATCATTTCAGGCTTTAGATAATCGTGCGTAAAAAAAAAATGTTGAACATTGTTAGACAATGGGCCTTGGAGTAGGGTAGATTTTAATTCTTGTATTCCTTTTTTTTTTTCTTCTCTTTTTTTTTAAACAGTGTGTAGATACACATATTTGATTTGTTTCATATGTTTGGAAAAAAAGAATTCAAAGATATTTTATGTAGAAGTGTAGATTTTTGCTGTAGTAGCCATTTTGCTCTGCTATGTGCAACATGCATACCACATGTAACTACAGTGTGTGTGTAATACTTTGCTACAAGGTGTTGCTATAGCAGAGCCATTATTTTATGTTATTTTATTTTATTTTATGTATCTTTTTTTTGTTCCGAAGTCCTCGGTCATTTTATATTTTCAGGTTTTGCGTTGGAACTGCAATAAGAGAATCTCTGGTGGCGTGAAATGTGACTGTGTTGTGATGTCAATAGTCAAAAGATTTGGAGGTGTAGTCAGTGTCTTTGATTTGCTTTTTGTTAAGACTTGTGAAACTTTGGAGGAAGTCAGCTCAAACATGGGATAATTCACTGGGATAATTCACCGGCATCATTTTTACATGGATTAGTAAATAGATATTCCATGCACTGAGAGGCTGTAGTTGAAATTATGGATTCCAAGGTAGCAGTAATGGTGCTATTTTCTTAGGGGAACAGCCCTTGTCACCGAGAAATCCATAATTTCACTAGTGACTCGAAACAGTACATGATGTATTTGTTGTATATCCCTCCAACCAATCTTGAAAAAGCAAAGAGACATTAAAATTGTTAAATACAATTGTTTACATATTGCAGCATAGAAGATCAGTGAACTGCTGTGGATGTGATTATATGCCATGGTTTATGAGGCAGATACGAATAGCCATCTCAAACACTATCGATGAGAAAATATTGATAGATTGCATATCTATGACATGATATTGTATATGTATATATTGTATGCACTAGTGTACAATGTATGCTTCATCATGGTATAGTGTACTTTATTCCATCAGCATTTTGTCTTCAACATCATCAACATCATAGCAATACACGTATTATGTTTGGTCACATGATGCTATGTGAACCAATCAGGATTTCATTTAAGGATATAACACAAGCTATGATATTGCATTGCCACAATTTAAAATGAAATAATCTTAAACATCAGTGGCATCATATCTGAATTAAAAAGGTAAGAAAATGCAGAGATAATACACTAAATACACATCACAGTATAGGAAGTTTGCTCTTTATACACTGTAGTTTGTCCCTTGTACATGTATATGATTGGTGATCTCTGTTTTGTAGGAGAACCGGGTGGAGTCCAGTCTGCCATCTACAATTCTGTGGAGGGATAAAACTTAGAACAATTTTACAGAATTCAGTTTAACAGCAAGCTGCCGTGGTTCACTTTGTTGGCTGTATTCTTACATTGATTATTCAAGCTCAAATGAAAGAATACTGACATGGTATAAACAATCCAGAAAACTTGAATGCTATGTACCTACATTAATGTACATACATATGTTGAAGTAGCCAGTTAACATGATTGGAACAAGACAAATTGTAGTCCTTATATGTTGTGCATTTTGTTTTGTTTTTTTCCTTCAATTTGTATGTAAATGGTGACATGCTATCTGTTATTTGCAATCTGTGTGAAACAACATTTTGACATTTATAGACAACATGCTTACAGGAAAATTTTCCCCATGTGAAAACATGAAATTCAGTGATATTTCATGTGAAAAAAATGTCGAGTCACCCACAGATTTTCCTGCAGTATGCCCAAACAACTTAACAAATGTGTAATCAATGCTAAAAGCCACTTCTGTATTGTACTTTTACTCCATCTTTCTTCGGTCTGTTGCTTTTGTCCTCATGTGTGTCGGGTAAGTCCAGCAAGATCACGAGAATCAGATATGTATTGCCATGTATAAAGTGAGTTAGCTTGGCTATATTGTAGAGATTGTATACTTTGTGATTGCCACAGTGTATTGTCCTTTGCTGTCATCTCTCCTTTCCCTCTGATTTTTAACTTCGAGAATTTTCTAAGCATCTTTCAGTTAGATATACAGAGGAGAGTATTTGCATTGCATCGTGCACAACCTCATACGTGTAATATCAATTTTGGAAATAATGTTACCGTGATGTATTTTGACAATATAAGCTAGTGTTTGACTAGAAAATACTTGATGAACACAAAGTATTATAGAGCAAAATTTATCTCGGCAAAGATATAATGTGGAGTGCCTCATGATTAAATTGAGGGATATATTTTTTTGTTTGTAGGAGAGCAGAGATGGTTGTTATCTGGCGCTTCTTAGCTTTGTTTTACCTCTCCTTTTGAAAGCCAGGATCAGCTACAATAAAACTTGATGATGATACTCGTATCTTTTATTGGCCAAGTCCTGCTGTGTCTGAGTACGCGCAAATGTTTTACTCTTTGCAGACATTGGAAAGTCGGCTTTTACCATGCTTTCAACATCAATAAAGGCAAATTTTGATACATGTACTGTAAACTTCAAAGATATACAAAGATACTTAGGTTGTGATAACAGATACATTGCACTCCCGTTATATCAAACACGGTTATAACGAAATTCCGGTTACAACGAAGTAAAAATTCAGGCCGCAACGTTGTCCACTCTATGTATTTTTATTGTCTATTTGGTCGGTAATAACGAAATTTCAATATAACGAAAGAAAACTGCCGGTCCCAGGGACTTCGTTATAATGGGAGTCCACTGTATGAGTTATCTTTATTCGCCATCCGGTATCACACAATATCTTACGGGGGAAAAAAAAAATATCCCCCCCCCAAAAAAAAAAAAAAAAGCAATAGCAACAACAACCTCGAAATGCCCCCATCAAGCCTAGGTGCCGATAACATAGCGTGTGTATTTGCTCCCAATCGCAAACTCTTTCAGATGCACTGTAGAGAAATAAACCAATAAACAGGCAAGTTAATAAACGGGGTCCGATCCACGATCAGCAGAAGAGCGGGGGGGGGGGGGGGGGGACATATCCTGTCTTGTGATGAAATGTCTTATCTTTATCTCCTCTTAAATGAAAAGCTTTTAAAGTAATCAAAGTCCATTACCTTGATGAACGTCATAGAACAATACCTTTGCTAAGACTGTGATGATCATGAAAGAAAGAGGACATGTAACATTTTTCAAAATCACTGTTTAGCATCGAAAGAACACATTAGAAGTGGTTGCAATAGCTTGACACGTGTCTAATACATGTACTCCGTCCTGCTCGTAACAGGCAACTCACTGCGACATGGAATTCACGTTGTGTTTACACTCACAATATAAGTACTTGGTTTGCAGAATTTAAGATGCGAACTTTTCAAGACAAAAACTCCAGCAGTAAATTTGTTGAATAATAATGCTCAAATTTCTAAAGAAAATAACTCGTAGGCATTGTCTTGTAGATGTCTATTTAAACAAAAAAAAAAAAAAACACACACACACACAGTTTAACCTGTTGTGGCTTTCATGTACACTCATCATTTGCTTTTCTCAACTGAAAGAAAGGAGCTGAAATTGTTCAAAAGTACTTTTTGTGCATCATCAAAACAATAAAGGAAGTGTTCGGTAAAGCTTGACACGTCCTGTGTGCTCCGGCGTGCTCATAAAAACAGAACTCATATCGACAAGTAATTGAAGTGTTTGGACGTACGGGAACTACAACCGTATATACCCGTCGTCATCGGGATGCCGGATGGTTCGGTAGGGCTGAGCGATCTTTTCCCGACGCACAATATCTTTCTACAATTCCCGGCGTTGGCAGCAACGGAGAACCTCATCCCACGTCAGGGCTGTCATGCCACCCGGCCACAAATCCCGCGGAATCGGCCTATCCCCTCTTATGACATGGCCAGAGTGCATAAGCCTACTGCAGCTTCAGTGTGTCACGGATTCCAGCTGTCGCCAATCTGTTGTCTTACATAGTTGTTGGTCTTCTTGTCTGTCCAGCTGATTCTCAGCATTGTACGGTATGGCCACTTTTCGGAATTTTGTATTCTTTTCCTGTCATATTTGTGTATGCATCTGTTTGTTTATTTATTTATTTGTTTATTTATTTGTTTTATTTCTATTTTATTTTATTCATTTATTTTTTTAGCGCCGAAAAACTCGGCCCCGAACGTGGCAAATAATCAGGAACACTAGCAACCGCGGAAGTATCTTTCTCCGCTGGCGGATACTCTGTTCTTCCAAACAGGAACCAGATAACTGCCAACTATGCTATATCCAAAAACGGCGCCGTATCTCGGTGTTGTCATTGCTCTCAGTATTGATCATCACTGAGTCTCCTAAGTAATTGAAAGCATCCACCTCCTCCACAACCTCATCATCAACCCCCAGTGTCTCCGGCACATGGCTGTCGTCACCCTTGGGGCTCGTCTCCCTGCCCACCACCATAAAGCCAGGCTGACACTTGCATGATTCTGTGGCACGCATTGGCACGACTCGAGTCGTGCCAGTGCGCAAACTAGTCGTAAACTGGCGTGAAGTGTGCGTAGACCCGTCGTGACCTGCGTGCCATGTCGGGACGAGAATTTTGAAATGTTCAACATTTTGGTCACGACTTGCCACGACAAAATCGTGGCCAAAAGTCGTTCAAGTGTCAGCCTGGCTTAAGTTTCGTCTTCCCCACTGGCTACTTTCGCACATCTCAGCAATTGTTCTAATGCCTCTGTAGAGCTCGCAACCAAAGCCACGTCATCTGCGTAACGCAAATTGGTAAATTGGTAATACATGTACGTCTGCCTCCCATACAAACCCCTCCAGCAAACTCTCTTTCGTTGTTTGTCCCGCCGCACCAGCCATCTTATCTCGCGGTGGCAATCCCTATACCATTTACGATGTGCACAAGTTAGTATGTCAGTCGGTCGTGAGTCGGGGCACAAACCCGCCACCTGGATGTCACGTCTCCCTTTAATACCACTGTTGCATCACTTGTCGAGTGACTCAGTGCTGATTCTTGCGACAGGCTATACAGATGATATTTTAAGCCAGTCGAGTATTGTCCCTCAAGTCATGTCTGTCCACAGCTACTCCGGAGTTTGGTCCGGGAGAAGGACGATATACGTGTACGCATAAATCTACAAAGAGAAATAAGTTGTGTGTTAAACTGTTCCCTTTTTATTGCAAGAGCATAATGACAATACGGGTACAAACAAAGGTGTTTTATGTTTATTTTTGTGCGCTTTAACCCTATCTTATCTAGGGGGAGGCCAAATTGACCCCCCCCCCCCCCGTCATTTCAAGCGATTGTTCCGCAACGCGTAAAGATTTTGCTGCGCCATTTCATGACTATTCTGATGAGCCAAATTTGTGACGTCCGGGTATACCGTTCTGAAGTTACTTAAGGTTTTGTACATATTATGCATGTCAGCCCGAAAATTGCTCAACCTTGTGAAAGTGTGCGCAGATCCAATGCAAATTGTGTTTTCTTGTTAAATTGATATCAATTAGATTATTTCAACTTTTGATCATTGAAGTTGAATAATTATGATGTAGATAAGCTTAAAAAAGTGTCTGCAGCAAATTTTGGCAGAAAAAAGTCGGAAAAACAAAAATACGTAAAAAGTTAATAAAACAATAAGAAACAAATCATTTTTGATCGTGCTTTTTTTTTTTTGCAAGAAAACTTCGATGTGTCTTGAAGAATTCTGATACAAAAAAAGGTAGCAATCCTTCAGCCTTTTTTAATGTAGTTACAGGCGAAAATATGATTTCATGCATAAAATATTGCATAATCATTTAATTTAAGATAGAAAATCAATATTTTTCTATTGTATAACCATATAATTTTGTAGGTGACATCCGGCTCTATGTTCAGGCAAAATTTTGCAGCGATCGCGCCGTCGGCGGCCGAAATCTGAAGGGACCCCCCCCCCCCCCCCCTTTAAAAACTTGGTCTCAAATAGCCCAGTTAAAATAAGGCTTTTAACCGTCGATGATATCATGAAACTAAAGACTGCGTTATGGTGAGTGTCGTGTATGCTTATGGCTGAAAAGTCAAAGCCATTAATAGTCGGATAGCATGTCGCACACATGCACACACGCATATCAATATTGATTGATTCATTAAGAGATACCTTTTAGATGACAGCTATGTCAGGAGAACAAATGGCCTGCCCTGATTTAGTAACTGTCGTAAATTCATTCAGTGAAACTGATTGACACTATTAATACATCAGTGGCTTGAAATTGAAAAAAAAAATAAATGAAATATTGCTAATACTGTGTTTCACAGATCTTCTTTTTTTATTATTATAATAGTCCATTAGTAACTGAACCGCATGAAACAGCCCATCTTTTTACTCCCTAAAATGCCCGAAACCGCCCGTCCGTTGTTTTTTGTAGTTCAATGTTTCACCCTTTTTTGTTTTCACATAGAATATACATTCACGTAATTTGAAAGAGGTCAAAGGTAAACAAAAGTAAGTCAGAATTACATGTACTTCTACGACCCACAATTCTCTTGGTAAAGTCTGAATGGGCTTTCAAATAAACATTAACGTAATAATAGACAAAAATGAACATGTAGTGAGCTATTTTACATAATTTAGAAAGTTGTCGAAATGAGAGCAACATTGCTGTACCTTCTAGGGAACTATACGCATTATGTACAGAATCTTCAGGATGGTACAGTATTGGTGGAGGTGAGAATTGGGCTTTTAACTTTTATGCAAGATACCAGGAAAACACTTATGAAATATTACAGAGCATATCATTTTAAGAGGAATTCAAAATTTATTCGATGAAAATCGGGTTTAGAATGACTGAAACATCCAAAAACAAAGTAAAACAAATCGATCGTAATAAAATGTGGGTCCCACACTTTATTAGAATCGCTCTGTTTTTTATATCTGGTCAATTTCAAAACCAATTTTCATCAAATAAACGTTGAATTCCTCATGGAATTACATGCTCTTTCATATTTCATAAGAGGTTTCTCATTATCTCACCAAAAATGCTAGAAACCTGAAATTAGGTCTCAACCAAAACTATACGATCTCTTTAAAGACAAGAAAGCATTCCCACCACTTGTTACTGAAATGGTTACAACGAAAATTCGTCATGCCTCCATATAGAGGAGGTGGTTATGTCCTTGAAAATGGTGAAACAAGATTCTGTTACGCCTTTGTGTGAACTTCCAGTGTATGCAATTTAGTGGCAAAGTAAAAAAAGAAAAGAAAAAAGAAAGACTCTTTCTGTTAGAAAATATATCAAGTAGTGATAGGAAATAGGGTTCAATGCCAGTAGAAATCGACCTAGCTTACAATTGAAATGATTACCACCTGTCTTTGATCATATAGGTGTCATGATATTAGACTTTGATGACATTTCTGCATATCTAAAAGTACCGAAAATGGAAATTCGTTAAAAATTTCATATGACAATCCTGCATCTCAAATTACCAATTGACATAATCACATGACTATTATTAACTTTTGATTTTAACCATGATTTGGCTCAAATCGAAATACAAAACCCATATTAGAGGCCCCGACATCCAATGCCGGCCCTTTGCACGTGATGACACATTTTCACATCCTAAATTGTTGAATTGCTTGATTGAAAATAATGTGTATCACATGTTTTTTTAGTCATTTGAATTCCATTTTCTATTCTCCCAACCTCACGAATCTTCTTACCTTTTCGTGATGTCAGCAACAGTCATGTCAGCTGAAATCACCATAGTTAATGGTATGAATGCTTGTAAGCATTGGTCAACGTAGATACGTAAGTGCTTAACACTAGGCCGTTTGGCGCTGATTTCTGCTAACTTCACTGTTGATATCACTAAAAGCAGACAGCTACTTTTTAGGGGCGAAACTTGGTGGGTTCAGAAAATGTTGAATAATAAAATGAATACAAATATGTTAATCAAACAGTTCCAGAATATGCAGTTTGTAGACCTATTCACATCAGCAGAAATCAACATGTAATGGATATTTGGGGAACTGTAAAGATATTGCTGAAAATAACAGTGCCCCTTTCTTTGTTTAAATTAACAAAAACATATCAACTAACATTGTAATAAATTGCAAATATTCAAACTTACTAAAAACAAATCTTTCCCCTATTAGGCCTTACTGGAAACGTAACTCACGTCCTCTACTTTTAACCTGCCCTATGCAATAGGGCAAGATGCAGTATGCAGTATGCAATAGGATGTTTGACAGTTTGTGGGAGCTGGGCGCCTTTGAATGTTTCTACAGATAAAAGGCGCTGTATAAATGCTGTTTCATCATCATCATCATCATCAATATAATTGGTATGAGTAACTCATTATCAACAACATACTTTACAAAACAGGTAGAGAGGCGCTGTGAATCCATAGCGCTCTCGAATGGGAAGATTCGAGGTGGAAACCAGATTTCAATTAATAATAAGGTCTTATTTACCCAGGGTAGCCTCTTCAGTGTTGCCGCTGCTCTACCAGAGGGCCCTGCCATTATTATTACCCTAGCGTTGCCAGGTTCCCATTTATACACCTGGGTCGAGAGGGACATATGGGTAAAAACATTTTGTCCAAGGATGTAAGCACTGGGCGGGATTCGAACTCGGGTCCTCCGATCAGGAGTCGGGAGTCTTATCCACGATGCCACAGCGCCCCCACCACAAAATGCAATTGCTGCCGTTGTTCGACCCACAAAATACGATCCTGCAGTTGTTTTCAACAAATTGCAGAGTTTATAAGGATGCTACGTCAATCCAAGGGTTCGTTATATAGAACACATAAAATTTGTACAGCCAGAAGTTAGTTAACTCCGAAAATGAAATTGGGTTCGGTTTTACAGGTAGTTAATGCACCTGTTCGAATGTTTCTTTTTCCTAAAAGGTTTATGATTCCGGAGCTTGGTTTTCTGAGAATAGAACAATGTGTTTCCTCCGAAAAAAAAAAATGAGGTAGGCACATTGACGATCAGAAATTGAAATAGGATTCGTTAATTTGAAAACTGAATAAGATTCATTGTTTCAAAAATTAAATGCATTGCGATAAAAATCAATATCATAGTTGAAATCTCCTGTTCAATTTGTTTTGAGGTTTATGTGTTTGCGATATACCCTTCGTACACACATTGTGTGTATTGTGTGGGACACTTGGCCTTTGGGTAGCATACTCATAAGCCAGAACTCATCTCTCACTTAAAAAAAAAAAAAAAAAAAAAAAAAAATTAGTTAAAAAAAAAAAATGGGCCCCTGGAACCTGACAGAAGCTTTTTCCCCAGAAATCCAAATTGGTTACAACAGGGAGGTGAAATCATCTCCCTGGTTACAAGCACTCCCTTGTTAAGCTGTGTTTCCTCTCTCTAATAGTGTCGACACTACATTGTTAATCCTCTTTGTATTTTGGACGAATCCGAGAAAAAGCAGCCGTATAGTAGTAGTAGTAGTGCATTGTAGTAGTCATAGCAATGGTATAGTGGTAGTAGTAGTAGTAGTAGTAGTAGTAGTAGTAGTAGTAGTAGTAGTAGTTGTTGTTGTTGTTGTTGTAGTATTACAATATAATAGTAGTGGTTGCGGTGTTAGTAGTAGCAACAATAAAATCAAAAATTGACCCTTACGTTAAAGCAGTAACAGGAGTAGCAGTTATGGTGGTAGTGAAGGAACAACAAAAAAGAAGCAGTACTTATAATGATCGGTAGCAGCGCTGGTCACCGTTAGAGCACAGAACAGCAGCAATGAATTTGTGATATTATTAGTAATACTAGTAGAAATGGAGACAGCATGAGGCACTGATATGAATTCGAAGCGCCACACTTCGAATCGAATTTAAAGTCAAACATACAGTTTGCGAGTTTGGGAGTTTTGTAGTCACAAGTTAGTAATCACGTGAAAGCAATAATAAAGACTATATTATTTCTTTTTCTCTCTCTCTTTCTTTTTTCCCCTCTGTCAGAGTGTCATCTACAATTTATCCACCCCACAATTTATTCAAAAGAAATTGTTTTGATTGCCTGAAAAGGTATTTAAACAGGTAAGCGATAAAGGAAACAAACACAATTTGATAGAGAAGCACTCTGAGAGCGCAGACCACCGCCAAGCATGCAGCTCATTTCCACCACTGATCTTGTTCTTCCATAGAGATATCAGTGATTTCCACCCATACGTTACACTTCTAGCATTGTGTGCTGAAAGTCGCCCGATTTCCCAATATAGAAACCTTTGTTACGTCATAAACCCTCAGCTGCACGGCGCGCCTCGCCCTAGCAGAAACTAGAGCACGCACTTTAGTGCGCGCATGCAAACCTCAAGTACGCGCAGCCTGAACTCGCAAGTTCATTGACCCTACCTGCCAAAATATCAAAAATCTTTCATAAATTCCCCCAAAATTCTCGGATCACAAAAGTTAAAGGTGCATGGCACCGGTGTTTTAGTCAAATGTGTACGCGGGCGCACGGCGCAAGAATCCTATAGAGACCTACGCTATCGACTTCTCTTTGGCGCTTACGCTTTGGCCCACTTTCCCGAGTCCGAAGAAGTCCGATTCACTGTAGTCAGTGGTCCAATCACAGTTCGGTTCATGATTCGGCTGAGGAGGATGACAGCTTAAGCAAACTTCTTTTGTGATGTCATAATAACAAGCACATATGCACGCACCCTGGCATTTTTTACTACAGACTGCGCGATGCGCAAAGAAGACAACAAAGGCAACGTTACTTAGCAACACCTATGCACTTTTCTCTTGATGACGGCTCAACTTCGGTAATCTTCGTATCAATGCTAACGGTGATCGGCAGTATCATCAACAGCGCCATCTAAACTACCGGGACTATGCCCCTTTAATCGTTTAGTACTTCTGTCATTCTCAACCTTTCCTGCAAGTTTCATCAAAATCCGTTAACTACTTTTTGAGTTATTTTGCACACGGACAAATGAACTAACGGACAAACCAACGGTTTAAACGAAAACATAACCTCCCCCGTTGGCGGAGGTAACAAGCAAAACAATACTACCGGTATAGCTGAATACGAGAAATATGGGGACATGCATGTGAATACAATGTCCCTTGGGTAGACTTAGTAATATGCTCTGTACACAAAATGGCCATAAGCACGACTCTTGAAATTGCACGAAGGCAACGAATTCAACATTCTTCGAGACAATGTTATGATGATGAAATGTATGTTTATAAGACATTCAATATGAGGCATAATATGATACGGTACTGTTTACATTTCCATGGACGAAATGAATGAGAAGCCCAGCGAAGTCCTATTTTCTATAACTGAGGAGAGGGGCGAATACAAATTTGAAACATTGCGTTCTAGTGGATTATGACATTTAAATGTTCATACCATTGTTATTAAAAGTTTGGCAACGGTGCATTTCTGACCATTGATTTTATTTAAGCTTTCTGTTATAAGCGATTTCGCTTTCAACTTCCTTCAGTCATGCTCTAGTTTTGTGCTTCCACGTGACTTTCGTTTTCCTTTCTGCAGGAGAAGCTTGCATCTTCTTGTCTGCTTCGTGTTCTGCTCTGTTGTTTTGCAGTGTTTAGTTTCGTGTTGTTTTGGGAAAATGAGAGAATGCATAGAAACCAAACAATATATAGGTCTATGATAACTATTGTTTTTCTAATGATAACTTTCCAGAGAGGAAGGAGACCCAAGGGGAACGTGCCCCTGCTTCCGAAGCTTTGTAGGCCAGGAAAGTTTCGGCTCAGAAAACACCAGGGATGCTGATGACGGATCGAAGCTGAAAGGTTTAAACGTGGCGTGGTTCCGCAGGAGCTTTCCCTGGCTCCGGATCTCGAACAGTTTCAAGTTCACGGTCACTGTATAGCGCCCCTCGGGGTTTTTCATTGCAGTCACTCATCGGTAAAGGAATAGCATTCGTTGGGTGCCAGGACGGGGTAACTTCATATGATATTGCCGCACGGAAGACCCTCCTGAAAGCAGTCTCAAAAGATCTACGAAACACAGCCATCCTAGTGTGACTGACAAGATCGCTGTCCAGTATAAGGAATGCGTGTTACCGGTCAAGGATAGCCTTGCATTCTGTCCTAGAACGCGTTGTATTGAATGCAAAGATCATATCCCTCGACTAATATGTTGGGCCAGAACACCAATCTAAGTTGTTGTGACATTTAACAAAATAGTGTCATCTCGGCTGTATAGAGTATGAGCATTCATCATATTTTTTTTAAAACATTCATAGCACCATATTCTAACGATGCCAGCCACATCACAATGTAATATTTTTCTGTGGTGTCATTATCTTAATTTTGTCGGTGAAACTCCTGTGTCAATCTCATTTTAATTCTAACAAAAATATAGAAAAATGCTTGGTGTTGATGCATTGAACTAATTGGAATATACTTTCGGATAATAAGCAGTCATGATGCAAACAAGGAAACTTAGCCCCATGTACAGGTAGTCGTTTCGCCCTACCAGGTTTTTTCACACATATTTTTTTTTTTCACATGCCTCGCCCCTCCTCATCGAATCTCATTGGTTACCTCTCATACCACATTGACTTAGACATTTGTTATTATGAATAATTTGCTCCACAGCATCTAATTGACATGTGGACTACCTACAATCCAGTTCGTTTTCTCCCTTCTAGTCATGATAACACACATCCTTTGTCCCATGTCCTCTTCTGGTATTTTATGTTTAAATGTCAACTAATGTTCCGATCATAGAATGCACTACAACAGTCAATGAAAGAATCCTCCACAATTATCTCATTTAAAGATCGACTTCGAAATATTTCAGTCCTTCAGTTTTAATAGATCTGTAATTCTATAGTTCTACAAAAGCATTGTATAATGCCAATGCTGTGTAATGGCCGCCCTTTCTGTAAGGCGCTGTGATGCTTATAGTGAACAGCGTCTATTAAATTAGTCATAATCATTATGACTGTTGTTGTTATTATTATTATTCAGGTGCGAGTTTCTTCACTTTGTCTCCCTCTACAAATTAAATTTGTTAAGATCGCAACTGCTGATCTGTAAATTAACAAACATGTCGGAAAAAGGAACCAGTGGGACTCGAACCTGTCACCTACTGCTATCCGGGCAGCGACACTACCACCAGGCTGTCCCTGGTTGACGGCAGTGACACGATGAACATGGAACAAATACCCAATCTCCGAAATTCCGACATTGTTATGTTAAGTAGTCCAAGGCGGACAAGGCATATTTGTTCCATGTTCATCGTTCATCGATGTTTGTTAATTTACAGATCAGCAGTTGCGATCTTAACAAATTTAATTTGTATAAATAGAGGGAGACAGAGTAAAGAAACTCACACCTGAACCTCACCCCTCTGAATAATATCTTTCTTTCATTTTATTATTGTAATAATAATAATAATAATAGTGGCCTCTTATGATGCGCTGAAGTCCATCAAAATGATGCTCATGGCGCTTTTACATTTTAACCACCATGAACAGTAACATAGTACAACCATACATTAATCAAAAGATACGATAACTTATCAGAACAAATGAAATACAAACACAAACAAACTACTTTACTATAGACATCATGAAACTGATCTCTGGACATGAGAAAAACCTAACATGTACGAAATATGCAGTAGTGTGTAATCATACTTGATTTACAATTGAGATGTATGTTTTAAGGAGTTTTTAATTGGTTGAGGAAGCCTGAGTTATTATTATTATTATTATAATTATTGTTATTATTATTATTATTATTATTATTATTATTATTATTATTATTATTATTATTATTATCATTATTATTATTATTGTTGTTGTTGTTGTTATTATCATTACATTACTACAATTGTAAGAGGTGTCCTGATAGTGTATAAGGTATTTAGTTACTTACAACACAAACATACTGGTATTGATATACGGGTATAAGATTTGGAGATCGTGAGAAGTTTCCACCATGAAAACGCTGCGTAATGCTGTGTACTTTACGTAAAGATATCTTGTATTAACATACGTTACAATACGTAAACGTATATCTACGAATTTCATCGATGCTCGTTTCGACACATTTGACAGGAAATTATTTGCTCTCGATAAAAGTGTTACATGGGCTATTTTCGTAGCGCCATGACCTAGAACTACATGACCCATTAAGTAAGTTAATTTGTCTGTGAGTCTTGATTTGAAGTTTGATTTCAGCATCGAGCTTTATTATTGCCTTGTCTTTATTTGCCACGCTGAACACCTCGCCGAAAGCAGACATTCATCTGGCGCTATAGCGTCATGCATGAGGGCTATGTCATTAGAGTCAACTAGAACTTCCCTTTTCGATGCCAACTTGTTATTACATTCGCATTTTCGAGATAAGGTGCATGCTTATACCTATTATCTGCAGTGTTCTTCGACCAAGCAGTGACACATCTTCCTAGCATTTTCCATCTAGTAATGATAAAAACAGCAAAACAATATAAAATACAATGTAATCAATAGACAACGATGAACACACACACGTACACACACACACATGCGATTCTCTTCTACGGAAGACTCATGTTTAAGCAAATCGAATTCTAGGAAAGTAAATTACCAGAAGGTGGGTGTTGCGACAAGGATTGTCGCCCCCGGCTCGGGGCGACAATCCTTGACGGAGTTGGCGTCACGGATTGTCGCCCCCGTCACGGATTGACGGTCTGGTAACAATCCGTGACGCTTGTGCAGTTCCGAATTTTTGCCCTCGATGGCGACAATACTATGATGGCAAAAAAATTGTTGCGACAAGGATTGTCGCCCCGTCAAAGATTGTCGCCCCGGGCTCGGGGTTGTTGCTCCGGTGTTAAGCTTTGGTGGGATGGGTATGACTGGTAAGATATGCGTATGTGTGTGTGTGTGTGTGTGTGCGTTGTGAGCTGCATGGTATGTGCTGCGTATGATTTGTAGGTGCGTACAATAAGTGACTTGTGTATGAGTTTCCGTATAGTTGTGTGTGTGTGTGCGTGTGTGTGTGTGTGTGTGTGTGTGTGTGTGTGTGTGTGTTTGGTGTGTAATAATACAATATGTAGAAACTGTGCATGTGTGGTGGTTGTATAGTGGCAGTGGTTTGTTTGTCTGTGGGTATACGTGTGCCTGTATGCGTACGTGTGTATGTGGTATAATATTGGCGTATGTGTATATCAAAGGGTATGTGATGGTGCGTGTTTGTGGGCGCAGTTTTGTGCCTGTATGATATCTGAGGGGTTTGGTGTTCGTGGGCTACGTAGGCCCTACGTATGTGTGTTGTGTTTGAGCACGTTCGTGTGTCTACGTAATGCCCCAGTCACACAGTGCCTTACGATGGGTTACGTCCGCCGCGGATAGATACGGATAAGTGGACGCAGGGGGACGTAGCGTGGACGCAGGCATCCGCAGGATCGTATGTAGGCGTAACTGTCCGTAACTAATCCGTAAAGAAACGCAAAATGACGGCGCCAAGCCTGCGAAATTTTTGAAATGTTCAAAATTTCGCAGAGGGACTCCACGGATGCAGACTTACGCAAGTAACCGTGCTTAAACGTAACTATCCGTAACTGAACGTAACGATCCGTAGCTTGGACGCAGACTAACCGCAAATAAGTTTACCTCCCGTCCATTTGCGTTTATTCCCGTCCACTGTAAGTATCCGAAATTATCCGCAAGTTAACGTATCACAACACTTAGGATCGCTTACGGACACTTACGGGCAGTTACGGATGCTGCGGACAAGTGCGTCCTTTGGCGTTTTCCATTTTCATCTCCCATAGGAATAGAGACTAATGGTAAACTACACCACCCGTGTTGCTAAGCTGCAACGCATTGGTATCTGAAGGAATACTGCAACACAGTCAGAGTGATGGAGTGGCAGAACCGATGCATGGTCGAGTTATGAAATTTCTCCCACAAAATGGTCATTTTACGTGGCACCCATGATACAGATGACATCGTTGACCCATGGTGCTGAACTTATTTTTCTTGCACTCTCTGAATGTATGTTATTCGAATCACATTTTGGGTAGGGAATAGGGTTACATAATTTCATTTACTTTTCTGGCCGGGGACGATGTGGGGCAGCGATAAACTATATAAAATGAAAAAGACTGTATTTCTATAAAGTCTTAACCACTTTACACTCCATGGAATGTGTATTACATTTTTTATTTTGTATTTTGGAAATGGAGGGGTGTTCTATTCGGGTGCTGTTCGTTATTTCGAAGGTTAGTTATTCCGAAGGTTCGTTAATCCGAAACTGCTGCAGGCGCTACTGTGGCAATGAAAATGCCTTCAGCGTGTATGAGCACGTGTTTAAACTTTAAAGAGGTCTGTAGAGCCCACTAATGTCAAAATCGACCACTAATGTCAAAACAACCACTAATGTCATAACACGTCGACGACAAATGTCATAACACGTCGACGACAAATGTCATAACACGTCGACGACAAATGTCATAATGACCACTAATGTCATAACACGTCGACGACAAATGTCAAAATCGGATTAACCACTAATGTCATAACACGTCGACGACAAATGTCAAAATTTCCATTTTTACTGCAAATGTCATAACACGTCGACGACAAATGTCAAAATCGGATTAACCACTAATGTCATAACACGTCGACGACAAATGTCAAAATCTCCAAATTTTACTGCAAATGTCATAGCGCGTCACAGGGCATATCCAGGAATTCCGTCAAGGGGAGGCGCCTTTACAAAATCAAAGGCTGGCGAGACCCTTCTCCACCCCATTTTCTTATTTACATTTCTGTTGCGTTAACAAAATATAGACAGGGGGCACCAGAAGGGGATGCGCCCCTCTCGATCCCCGATTGCGTCAACCGCAAATGTCAAAATTGGGTTAATCACAAATGTCATAACGCGTTGACCACAAATGTCAAAACGCGTCACAGGGGCGGATCCAGGAATTCCGTAAAGGGAAAGTGCCTTTACAAACTCAAAGGCCAGCGAAACCCCTCCCCTTTCTTTTTCTTTTTCTTTTTTTATTTCTTTTTTTTAACAAAAACAGAGACGGGGAGGGGCCGCCGCGCCCCCCCTCTAGATCCGCCACTGCGTCAACCACAAGTTAATGTCAAAACCCATCATTTGCATTACAGAGGCGGATCCAGGAATTCCGTAAAAGGGAGGCGCCTTTACAAAATCAAAGGCTGGCGAGACCCTCCCCCCCCCCCCCCATTTTCTTATCTTTATTTCTGTTGCGTTAACAAAATATAGACAGGGGGCACCAGAGGGGGATGCGCCCCTCTCGATCTCCGATTGCGTCAACCGCAAATGTCAAAGTTGGGTTAATCACAAATGTCATAACACGTCGACCACATAATGTCATAACGCGTCACAGGGGCGGATCCAGGAATTCCGTAAAGGGGAAGTGCCTTTACAAACTCAAAGGCCAGCGAAACGCCTCCCCTTTCTTTTTCTTTTTCTTTTTTCTTTCTTTTGTTTTAACAAAAACAGAGACGGGGAGGGGCCGCCGCGCCCCCTCTATTAGATCCGCCACTGCGTCAACCACAAGTTAATGTCAAAACCCTTCATTTGCATTACAGAAGCGGATCCAGGAATTCCGTAAAAGGGAGGAGCCTTTACAAAGTCAAAGGCTTCCACATTCCCTCCCCAATTTTTTTCTTTTTATTTATGTTTAAAAAAAAACCGAAGGGGGGGGGGGGGGCACCATAGAGGAATGCGTGCCCTCTCCATCCATGATAGCGTTAACCACAAATGTCAAAACTCATTGCTTGCATTACAGGGCCGGATCCAGGGATTCCGTAAAGGGGAGGCGCTTTTACAAAATTAAAGCTGCCGCACCCCTCCCCCCATTTTTCCCTTTTTAGTTTTATTGTTTAAACTAAAGAGAGAGATAGAGAGAGAGAGAGGGGTGTACCAGAGGGGGATGCGCCCCCTTTTTGATCCGCGATTGCGTCAACCACAAATGTCAAAACTCATTGCTTGTAATACAGGGGCGGATCCAGGAATTACGTAAAGGGGGGGGGGGGGGCACCTTTACATAATTAAAGCCTGGCGCATCCCCCCATCCTTTTCTTATTATTTATGCTGTTTTGAAGAAAATAAAGAGAGGAAGCACCAGAGGGGGATGCGCCCGTCTCGATCCGCGATTGCGTTAACCACAAAATGTCAAAACTAATTGCTTGCATTACAGGGGCGGATCCAGGAATTCCATAAAGGGGAGGCGCCTTTACAAAATTAAAGCTGCCGCACCCACCCCCATTTTTCCCTTTTTAGTTTTATTGTTTTAACTAAAGAGAGAGAGATAGAGAGAGAGGGGCACCAGAAGGGGATGCGCCCCTTCTCGATCCGCGATTGCGCAAACCACAAGTGTCAAAACTCACTGCTTGTAATACAGGGGCGGATCCAGGAATTACGTAAAGGGGGGGGGGGCACCTTTACTAAAGCCTGGCGCATTCCCCCCATCTTTTTGTTATTATTTATGTTGTGTTGAAGATTTTTTTTTCTTTTTATTTATGTTGGGTTGTTGTTTTTTTTTTTTTAAAGACAGGGGGCACATGAGAGGGATGCGCCCCCTCACGATCCATGATTGCCTCTACCACAAATGTCATAATTTCTGGATCCAGGAATTCCGTAAAGAGGATGCGCCTTTACAAAATTAAAGCTACCGCACCCCCTCCCCATTTTCCCCTTTTTGGTTTTATTGTTTTAACTGAAAGAGAGAGAGAGAGAGAGAGAAGGGGGGCACCAGAGAGGATGCGCCCCCTTCTCGATCCGCGATTGCCTCAACCACAATGTCAAAAATTATTGCTTGTAAAACATGGGCGGATCCAGGAATTCCGTAAAGGGGAGTCGCCTTTACAAAATTAAAACATGCCACTCCCCCTATTTTTTTTTTCATTTCATTTCTGTTGTTTTAACAACAAAAAAATAGATAGGGGGCACCAGAGGGGGATGCTCCCCCTCTCGATACTCAATTGCGTCAACGACAAATGTCAAAATTAATTGCTTGCATTACAGGGGCCGCGGCGGCGGGTGCAGGAATTCCGTAAAAATAAAAAGAAATAAATAAGTTGAGGGGGGTTACGCCAGCCTTTCATTTTGAAAAGACGTCTTTGCGGAATTCCTGGACCCGCCCCTGTAATGCAAGCAATGAGTTTTGACATTTGTGGTTGACGCAATCGCGGATCGAGAGGGGACTCATACCTCTCTGGTGCCCTCTTTCTATCTTTTTTGTTGTTGTTGTTGTTAAAACAACAGAAATAAAAAAAGAAAAAATAGGGGTGCGGTAGCTATTTTGTTGTTGTTGTTGTTGTTGTTGTTGTAGAAACAACACAAATGAAATGAAAAAAAAAAATAGGGCGTGCGGCAGGTTTTAATTTTGTAAAGACGCCTCCCCTTTACGGAATTCCTGGATCCACCCCTGTAATGCAAGCAATGAGTTCTGACATTTTGTGGTTGACGCAATCGCGGATCGAGACGGCGCATCCCCCCTCTGGTGACCCCCCCACATAAAAAACGACATGAATAAAAAGAAAAAAAATTCTTCAAAACAACATAAATAATAACAAAAAATGGGGATGTGCCACTCTTTAGTTAAGGTGCCCCCCCCCCCCCTTTACGCAATTCCTGGATCCGCCCCTGTATTACAAGCGATGCGTTTTGACATTAAAATTTTGTGGTTTACACAATCGCGGATCGAGAAGGGGGCGCATCCCCTTCTGGTGCCCCCCCCCCTCTCTCTCTTTCTTTAGTTAAAACAATAAAACTAAAAAGGGGAAAAATGGGGGTGGGTGCGGCAGCTTTAATTTTGTAAAGGCGCCTCCCCTTTACGGAATTCCTGGATCCGCCCCTGTAATGCAAGCAATTAGTTTTGACATTTGTGGTTGACGTAATCGCGGATTGAGACGGGCGCATCCCCTTCTGGTGCCCCCTCTCTTCTTTTCCCTTCAAAATAAGATAAATAATAACAAAAAGATGGGGGGATGCGCCAGGCTTTAATTATGTAAAGGTGCCCCCCCCCCCCCTCTTTATGAAATTCCTGGATCCGCCCCTGTATTACAAGCAATGAGTTTTGACATTTGTGGTTGACGCAATCGCGGATCGAGAATGGGGCGCATCCTCTCTGGTGCCCCCCCCCTCTCTCTCTCTCTCTCTCTCTCTCTCTCTTTAAGTTAAAACAATAAAACTAAAAAGGGGAAAATGGGAAGGGGGTACGGCAGCTTTAATTTTGTAAAAGCGCCTCCCCTTTACGGAATTCCTGGATCCGGCCCTGTAATGCAAGCAATGAGTTTTGATATTTGTGGTTAACGCTATCATGGATGGAGAGGGCACGCATTCCTCTATGGTGCCCCCCCCCCTTCGGTTTTTTTTAAAAACATAAATAAAAAGAAAAAAATTGGGGAGGGAATGTGGAAGCCTTTGACTTTGTAAAGGCTCCTCCCTTTTACGGAATTCCTGGATCCGCTTCTGTAATGCAAATGAAGGGTTTTGACATTAACTTGTGGTTGACGCAGTGGCGGATCTAATAGAGGGGGCGCGGCGGCCCCTCCCCGTCTCTGTTTTTGTTAAAACAAAAGAAAGAAAAAAGAAAAAAAAAAGAAAGGGGAGGGGTTTTGCTGGCCTTTGAGTTTGTAAAGGCACTTCCCCTTTACGGAATTCCTGGATCCGCCCCTGTGACGCGTTATGACATTTGTGGTCGACGTGTTATGACATTTCTGATTAACCCAATTTTGACATTTGCGGTTGACGCAATCGGAGATCGAGAGGGGCGCATCCCCCTCTGGTGCCCCCTGTCTATATTTTGTTAACGCAACAGAAATAAAGATAAGAAAATGGGGGGAGGGAGGGTCTCGCCAGCCTTTGATTTTGTAAAGGCGCCTCCCTTTTACGGAATTCCTGGATCCGCCTCTGTAATGCAAATGATGAATTTTGACATTAACTTGTGGTTGACGCAGTGGCGGATTTGGAGGGGCGCGGCGGCCCCTCCCCGTCTCTGTTTTTGTTAAAAAAAAAAGAAATAAAAAAAAGAAAAAGAAAAAGAAAGGGGAGGGGTTTCGCTGGCCTTTGAGTTTGTAAAGGCACTTTCCCTTTACGGAATTCCTGGATCCGCCCCTGTGACGCGTTTTGACATTTGTGGTCAACGCGTTATGACATTTGTGATTAACCCAACTTTGACATTTGCGGTTGACGCAATCGGGGATCGAGAGGGACGCATCCCCTTCTGGTGCCCCCTGTCTATATTTTGTTAACGCAACAGAAATGTAAATAAGAAAATGGGGGGGGGGAGGGTCTCGCCAGCCTTTGATTTTGTAAAGGCGCCTCCCCTTGACGGAATTCCTGGATATGCCCTGTGACGCGTTATGACATTTGCAGTAAAATTTGGAGATTTTGACATTTGTCGTCGACGTGTTATGACATTTGCAGTAAAAATGGAAATTTTGACATTTGTTGTCGACGTGTTATGACATTAGTGGTCATTATGACATTTGTCGTCGACGTGTTATGACATTAGTGGTTGTTATGACATTTGTCGTCGACGTGTTATGACATTAGTGGTTGTTACGACATTTGTCGTCGACGTGTTATGACATTAGTGGTTGTTTTGACATTAGTGGTCGATTTTGACATTAGTGGGCTCTACAAGGTCACACCAGCGTTGATCTAAAAATAGTATGGGTGTGTCAATTTCAGTGGTGACGCGGGCTAGACGAGAGAGAGACCGAGAGAAAGTACATACGAGGGAGGTACCCTCCCTAAATGTTATCTGTCTTTGTTCATTTTTTTCACTGCAGTCATATTCTTCCATCAGTCTTGACTAAAACGTCCATACCACTATTCTTTGTCCCGGAATAAGTTTGGCATGCTTTATGCATGAGCGAATAATTTCCACACGCCGTAAATAATTTGTCAATCGTTAGTTGATTTTAGCACAAACGAACTGCCATTATGCACACCGCTAATACATACGTATAATACAAACAAACACCAACAAACACTCAAACAAATCATCATAATGCAAATAAACCAACTCAACACTTTTTTCCTTGATATTTATTGATTTCATTCAAATCATTCATAAATCGACCCATTCTGGGTGTAACATGAACAAAAAAGTTACAAATGGCAATTCGAAACACAAACAAATCCATTTGTCAATTTATACTACAAAAATCTCACTTCAACATAGATAACTCGATTATAGACCAACCCTACTAACAATTTCTTCACATGAAAGTTTTGACATGTAGGGCCCTACCAAACCTATATCCCTTGAATATATTGGTTTGGATCATGTAACACCCTCTTACTTACAAGGGCATATACATTATAAAAAAAAAAATAAAAAAAAAAACACTTCGGAATAACGAATCTTCGGAATAAAGAACCTTCGGACTAAAGAGCCTTCAGAATAACGAACTTTTGCAATAAGGAAATGTAACCCCTCCCCACATACACACACACACCCGAACCGATACCACCTTCCTTCCTGATGAAACGACTTCCCAATGTTGATACATAAGACATATTAATGGACTGTATGCAGAAAAGCAGCATCCGCCCGCATGCAAGCACCACTCCGAATTCATATACAAATCCGCCAAACAAACTCATCAAAGTCAAAGCTGCTGATAAAATCAATATCAACGTTTATGCCAGCAATAGCTTACTAGGTATCCCTCCCCACGCGCAGCTAAAAAACACATTACGCAAATAGCTGACATAATAAACACATTATTCCATCATACACACACACACACACGCACTCACAAACGGACACTAAATTATCATGTGCGCGCGCACATACACACTTCCTTGAAACCTCACCATGACTTTTTACATTGCATGTTTGCATGGATGTAGCCATGTAAGTTATGTGTTAGTATTTCAATGACTATGTCCAGAACGATATTACCCAGCAAAATGTGCTTCGAGGGCGGGCGACAATCCTTGCCGCCAGCCCTCGTCACGGATTGTCGCCAGACGACAATCCGTGACGGGGGCGACAATCCGTGACGCCAACTCCGTCAAGGATTGTCGCCCCAAGCAGGGGGCGACAATCCGTGTCGCAACAGGTGGGCTTATAAGTTGTCAAGTCTCTCAATTAGTTTATAAAAGCTTCATTTATTTCTGAAAGTAGCGATTATGAGAACGGATGCATGGGACAAAGGTGACAGCGCCAACTGAGAAGCGTATGACCATTGATTTTACCATGTTTGTATCAATATGGCCTCGTTTATGAAGGCTTCATAAATGGAACATGGGAGAGTTGTCATGGTATATATCCCTTGTACAATATCCTCATTATATTCCTACATCCAAAGGCGGAAGAAAGATGGTTACTCTACTTTGTCTCATGAACGCCCTGCGGATAAATTACTTTACAATCAATTTCCAGGCATCATTTTTATCCGATAAGACATTTTCACGTTTCTTCTGTTAATTTTTCTTCCTCGATATATGTTTGTTTCGTATTTCATTCTGAAAATGTCATTTGTTAGTTTCTTGTATGAATGCGTGTGTGCGTGTGTGTGTGGGTGGCGCGCGCGCACATTGGTATAGAAATGGGAAGACGCAGAAACAGGTGTATTTTAAATTCGAAATTGAAAGAGTTCGATTCAAGTCGAATGCTCTCGCGCGATTTTTTTTTTTTTTTTTTAGAGATAAAAGTAGAACAGTGCTTTAAATGAATACTTTTGTCTTCTCCGTCTACAAAAGTTCGAATAATCAATTTACACAAAAACATTAAAAAATCTCGCAAAATATATGGGAACAAGAAACACGCCAAAAACCACTTAGTTGCACTGCTGAGACATATTGATAACTATACAATTATCGAGAGAGGGCGTTTTAGACCTTGTGTAGTCAACTCTTTCAGAGATACAGCAGGCAGAATGTTGTGACGACATTCAACAAAAAAAAAATCAACATCTAAATGCTCTCGCTGACCCGACACCATGTAAAACAAAGACATTAGACTGCCTTTTACAAGGAAAAAGGGTACTTACGAAAAAAAAAATAATAATACAGAAGCTACGTAATACTCTCCTAACAATGGTAATCGAGGTTTTGATACAAAGCTATCATTTCTTACCTTGCCGAGTCTAGAATACTGTAATGGAAGTTTTATGGAATATTGACGCATTTACATGTGAAAACATATTTTTCAAATGACTGGTTTGATCTTTGGCTTTTATGTAGAAGCATCGGTTTTAAAAGATTTACATTCTTCAGCTGCCGCGTTTGTAAATAAATCATCTGGTGCAAAAACATCAATTACCTTTCCATCAGAACTGATACAGTATTGTGTGAGAGGGTGACATGATTGATTGAAGAGTCTAAAAGATGCCTCAAAACTGTCTTATTAGAAGTAAAGTGTAAATGTTGTATTCTTTTATTATTTGCTTATCTTATCCTTGCATTTTGATGAGTTAGAAAGTTTAATGTTCATTATTGTCATTATCATAGTTTGATTGTTATTATTGAATTCAACATCATTTCCCCCATATGAATAAGGAATGTTGTGTTCCCAGGTCAAGCGTAAGCAGAACGTACCAAGTCACGGGCTATCGGAAGACATGTTCTTGTATTTATATAGGGTCTACGTGTGTGTGTGTGTGTGTGTGTGTGTGTGTCTGTGTGTGTCTGTGTGTTTAAGTTCATATTACACGATACCTGAATGCGAAAATTCAACACTTTTACGTGTGTCCTCATTAGTACAATCCATGCAAAGCATTGATCTGACATGCTGTAAGCTCATGCCGTGCTTTCAAATGAAGAAAAGCTGAATAGTCATTTATATTTTACACAGTAGCGTCACTTGTAGATCCAAAATGTGCTTACAATTTTACCAGGAATGCTACCTGGTGGATTGACAAGAAGGGAGTCATGCAAGGTCTTTGGATATTTCATTGCCACGAAAACATTAGCTGCTACATAGAACGGCCTTGTTCAGGTCATTGACTGCCACCGAGGTACAATCATACTTCACATCGATGACGGTTGGGAAGGAGGATGCCTATGCATGTTGACAGTGTAAACCCATTGAGGAGTACACGGCCTCAGTGCCGCATGACTTCGAAACAAGGCATCATCACATCACATTCCGAGACCGACAGTAATCATCGCTATGGGCGTTTTTAAATAGTCCTACCTCGAGGACTGAAAATACTGCCCTGTTGACGTAGTGAGTGCATCAACATACTAGAACGACTAGCGTGGAGCCCGGCGTGGAGAAACGCGTAATGACCGCAGATAAGTTTTACATTTTACAGACAGACTTACATTTAATGGTTCTTTGCTAATTAACTGTGATAATTATTCAGTTTCGAAGTCAATAAAATACGCATGAAAATTGATTTCTTTTTTTTATTACCAAATCTTTTGTGCAAATAAGGTACTTTACAAATATTCCTTTGAAGTGGATCTATCATGACAGACATACTTAGCTTAAAAAGATCAGACAGAACAAAACAGTACTAACCTCCCATATTTCTTCTTTTTTATCAATTCATATTTTATCAATTCATATTTCTTCTTTTTTATTAATTCATAGTTACGATAAGAAAAATATAATCACACTACTCTTGGAAATAAAGCGACAATGCTTAGTAAGCAGTGTCATAGTATATGGATAAGCAACTTTATTGTCATGTTTGATGTACAGACGGAATACATGTAAATATATACGGTGTATATTCAATATTATATAATATGGTGTGTGTGGGGGGGGGGGGGGTTTCGCGTGTGGTATCTGTGTTTGTGGATATTATCATTGGATCTCAATGCCTCTCTTTTAGATATATCCTGCAGACCAAGAGACTGAATTTGATAATTCAAAAACACATTTATTAGATAAGCATAACAAAAAGAAATTGAGGAGAAACCAACTTTGGTGTAGCTATAACAAACAGGGAAAATTCACGGTGTCACGATTTGTTCGTCGTCTTGAAACCATATGGAAGTCGCAAGTGTTTGCTAAAGATCGGCTACTGGTAATCTGGTCTGTAGCGGTGTGCCTCAGATGGCCGAATCATGGGATAATTGTTTTGAAGCATCCCAGCGGGTGAGCTGGTTGAAAACCGGGTTCTATACTGCTAATTGCCCTTCAAGTCAACCGTTCCAAAACAGTTAATGACTATGCGACGCAGTATTTCAGCTATTGACAAGATTAAGTTTGTATTATTAGCCTTGTAAGACAGTCATTCCGATATGTATCAATATGTATTATAATTATGTGTGTGTGTGTATGTGTGTGTGTGTGTGTGTGTGCGTGTGTAAATTATACAGACAGACAAATCGAGCCGGTGTGGAAAGCACTATACCTCTTACTACATGTACCAGCTTTGAGACTTATGAATTAACCTGATGTGGTGCAAGGGATGCTGTTTTCTTTGCCACGTTATCTGGTTTGTCTGTGGGTTTTACACCCTTCGTGCGCTTAGAAACATCTGTATTAAGCGCCTTATAAATGTATTGTATTATTATTATTATTATTATTATTATTATTATTATTATTACATCTCCGGATCTCAGAGATTAACAGGACCTTTTGTTATTGTTTCCTTGTTATTTTCTTTTGAAATGTAAGTGTTATTGCTACGATACTGCAGCTTAACAAGATGTCTTTGCTAATAATCATATCTTTATCATTTTGTGTGTGATTAAGTTTCTTGCGTGTCATCGTTTTGGTAGTTGTCTCAACTAAGACCTCAATGCATTCTGTCTCGATGAAGAGAGTTAAAATGGACTGCTGATTGCACGGTGCCGCGATTATAACACAGATTGTCGACGAATCCTTCAGATCAAAATGTAGTCTTGCTTTTATAGAACAAATAGGAGATGATAGCGGCTTCTTAAGAAAAGAAAGACCAGCCACATGTATTACGTTTTATTTGATATCAGACCAATCAAGTTGTGCTCCCATACAATCATGTATATCTAATACTTAACGACCAGTGTCACAACAGTCAAGATTATTTAATCGTCACTGCACTTACAAGTAATCAAAATCTAGTATATCATTGAAGTGTTAGCAATGATTTGCATAAAAAGCATGCCCTAATATTGATCCCAGTGCATACTGCATGTTAGGAAAATGAAACAAGAGAGGGAAATCTGGGATGTCTGTTAGTACACTACCATCCCTTTCTTTCTCTCTCTTTACCTCTTTCCAATTTTTTGATTTTTTCTTTTCTTTTCTAACTCTGTTTTATTCATGCATTATCATCTATACGCCCCTTTAAATATCGTCGATGTTACTGTTTTCTGTTGCGAGAATCTCTTTACAATACAGCGCTTTAGAAATGATCCATGTACTTTCCATTTGTAACATCCACATTTCTTCAAATCAATTTTCTCTCCTTGCGTATTCTCATTTACTACCTCAATGTACGAGTTACAGTGCTTTTATCTTTTCAATCTTGTATCTCCTTCAAGTTGTAAGGTTGCTCTAATGAAAGTAAGCAAATATATCCTTTTTAAAGCCGCAGACGGGACATGGACTGCAAATAACAGCGTCAACAATCAAAGCAGCGACTTAAAGAAAACACAGTTAAATCCAAGCTGAACGAAGCGAATGAGAAATACATGTACAATGTAGTTCGGTGGGAAGAGAGCCAGGGGTAACACTCTTCTTTCTTATGACATCTCGCGCTGATTGGCTGTTAAGCGACGCACGCGTAGTTCACGCCCATGAACTGGGGCATCTGAGCGTCGGTGCAGTAATCAGCCACTGCGGTGAGCTTTTCAACGTTGACATTGCGGGTGCTGAGGGCGCAAAGTGAGACAGGCTGCCCTATACGATTTCGTTAGTCGCAGACAAATACGGGCTGTTCACTCCTAGTTCACTTCACATTATCTACTGCCCATGAGACGACTTACCCTGACGTTGTGTGACCGGATGAGAGAATATCATCAGTATTATTAGTGAGACTGGAAGCTTACCTATGGATGCGCGATTGTGCCGTGCTCCACCTCGAGTTTTGTTAGCTTTTCAGTTAGTTTTCTTAATTTGAAGGCATCTCTCTCTGAATCTTGTCAGAATTTCTCGAAGCTACTGGGTTGAAGTGATATTCGGCATCCGAAGGAGTGTGGAACTGGATCTTCAGAGAAGGTCTCTTCGCGTATTTTTGATATTTATTTTTTGATCTGTGCATTATTATACAACATTCATTCTCAACTTCATTCCGCTTATGATGACATTGAACTCGTTCTCCTCATGATTGCGGGGGTATAGGATGAGCTTGACACTATGATTTGGCATTATATATAATTTGCAAGAGTTTACACCGCCTCATGTCCTTTTCGCCACAGGTATTTGGATTCTTTGACGGAATAACTTCCTATCACAAGACTGATCGCGAGACGGCAAAGAGCATTTCACCTCGTTTTGTGAAGCTATAAACAACCCATGGTGTGAAATCTAGCCAGTCCCTGTCTTGCATCACCCGTACAGGATTGACAGCAAACTAGTGTGGAAAAGGCTTGGTAGTAAAAAAAAAATAAATATGGCTATGTGGTGCTGCTGCTTAGTGTTCATTGTCATGGGATTTGGCAGCTGCACAGCGGCTCGCTCTGCAGCCAACAGTCTTAGCATGTTCGCTGCTCAGCAGACCCGTCGCGACCCCTGTTATGACGATAATGGTAGTCCAAGGCGGTGCGAGCCAGACTTCATCAACGCCGCATTCCAGGCACCTGTGGAGGCTTCCAGTACATGCGGGAACCCTCCCAGTCGCTTCTGCGCCCTGTCCAGCGGGTCTGAGGGCGAACGACAGAGAAACTGTTTTATCTGCGACGACAGCCATCCAAAACGGCGCCACCCGGCGTCCTACCTCACTGACCTCCACAATCCTAACAACTTAACATGCTGGCAGTCCGAACCCTTCACACAAAGTCAGCACAACGTCAGCCTGATATTAAATATGGGAAAACGATTCGAGATAACATACATCTCAATGGACTTCTGCTCCCTACACCCGGATTCTATGGCTGTATACAAGTCACAAGACTTCGGTAGGACATGGCAACCCTATCAGTACTACTCGAGCCAGTGTCGTAAAACCTATGGATACCCTAAGAATGTCATTATCACCAAGCAAAACGAGCAAGAACCAGTTTGCACCGATATTCCTATCTCCGGCTCCCGTGTCGCTTTTAGCACACTCGAGGGTCGTCCGTCCGCCTACGACTTTGACAACAGTCCTATTCTCCAGGACTGGGTGACGGCCACCGATATCAAGATCGTCTTTAACAAGCTGCAAGCACTCGGAGGGGCAGATGCGGAGACGCCTAGGGAGAGCTTGTACTACGCGCTTTCAGACCTGTCCGTCGGGGGAAGATGCAAATGCAATGGACACGCATCCAGTTGTGGTCCAGGAAGAGACGGCGAGCTTGAGTGTGACTGCAAACATAACACAGCGGGAAGGGAATGCGAATTATGTAAACCATTCCATTATGACAGACCATGGGCAAGGGCTACTGCCAAAGATGCCAACGAATGTATCCGTGAGTATTAACATTAAAAACTGTCTTGAAAACAACGCTTTTTTAAACCATGCGTGGCGTTAATGTAATAATACATTGTAGCTTCTCATGTTTCTCCCTACTAGTGGGTTCATCATGACAAATAATACTGACAAGCACACGTGATGTTCTCTTCTGCAGAGAGTGAGGTATACCTTAATCATGCAGAGATAATTTATTCCTTTTGATAGAACTTCGTTTCTGTCTTGGCCTTATTACTGTGTGAATACGCAGGAAGTTCCCCGCATGCAGTCTACATCTTACTGGAAGTGTGGTATATTAGTACAGATGCACTTGTAGCGTAAGTTGTAGGTAGACACTTTACACAAGGTAAGAGATGTACGACAGCAATTCATCTCACCTCCACAAATTTGCAAAGGCAGCTGCCAAGTCATACATCAACGAATCATGCTCAGACAACGATCACCTATATAATTATCCAAACCCTTGGCTGGTATGTCCTCGTCAGTGAAAGCTTCAATGAATGAGACGTCTGCGTACGTGAATTCAGATTTCTAGTTCCATTCGTTAGATGTTTATATTCAAAAACATAAACAGGTATGCTGTCATCGAGCTCCTTAATGATGTGACCTGATAACCCTCATGGGATATATTCCAGACTACAGTAGTTATTTTTCATCTGGGGACTACTTTCAAAGCAAGGTGCATTATTAATCTTATCATGTCGAGTAATCCAAATTAACACACATTTCCTTGCTAAGTTAAGCCAGTATACATAGCAAGTGATTTGTCAGTTAAAAGAGAGTAAGAGGACGACGAGACTCCATCGAGATATGACTTTGGTGATGAAGTTTGTAAGCAGGGATACGCACTATGCGAGAAGTGGGGATTTCCCCGTTTTGCTGATTATTGTTTTGTTTTTGTAGGGGAGAATGCTGGACGTATAATTTGTAACCACGAAGACTTGCATAAGGACGAAACAGTGATTTTTTTTTATTGATTCCTTCTGACTAATGCCAGTAGTTGACCCTTTCTCTGCATTTGTGTGTTTGTTTCGCTTTGTCTATTTGTTTACATGCTCTGCAGATCCCTCAAAATAGAAATATTATTTGTTTGTCCATCGTAATAATGTATGCAAAACGTGTCGTGTAAGGGGAAACATGGCCATTTACGCACACACATCGACACAAACTAAGATACACTTTTCTCTACACAAATACGCTTGTTACTGTTAAAAAGAAATGAGTAAATCATTATTCCCCTTGACCACACTGGTCATGTTCCGTTAATGATCTTCCTAATAAGAAATAAGGGATCTTCTTGCCTCCAAAGCATTTCTGAAGCATCAGGAAATATGAAAGAGTAAAGGAAATTAACAGAAATAACTCCATGATGCTGCATTCATGTATTCCATCTTATTTCTAGCCGCTGTCGCTCGTAGGCTATTAACTATTTGTCCGTTGGACTTGAATTCCCGCGACGTTAATCACAAGTCTCGAGTAACATTCTTGCCTGTTTTGGAAGTGAAATTTTAACGAAACTCAAGACGGCGCTCGGGGCAAGGCGCCTGAGTCAGCACACACACAAGAGAAATATAATATGCATAATAAATGCAAGATTTTCACCAACCGAGGGCGAGATTTCTCCCTTGTTTATCATCCTTTAGAAACTGCTTGAATAGAAAATAGATTATAACTGGAGGCCAAAATCTATGTAGGAGCGTTACTTCTTAAGTGTCCTGTTCCCGGATTTATGCTTGTGACTTGTCAGATCATATTACTTTCTTTCACAAAAGAAAATAAAAGGTCTGTTTTAAATCATTCTTATAAGGAGGACGCATCAAAAGACACGAAGCTCTATCTAACGAGGTAGATAATCTAGTTGTTAGTCTATCTTTACAGAATATATACCAAATATATAGTATAGGATTTATTATACCGTGAAATGCAGCCTTGCCATGCCATTTTATGAAGAGTTGTAGTGTTCAAAGTAAATTATGAAAGATACAGTCGCATGCCTTTCTTCATTGTTACAAACTGAAACATCATGTATAAGTGAAGATATAACCTTGTGTGGTCTATAGGAAACTTATGAGACGATGGCATCACTACATCTTATCTATGGGCGACGCAATATCACATTCGTTATGCATGTACGTGTGTTGTAGCTCCATGGTGTGTTTCTTGTGTGTTGGGGGTATTATGTTCAAAGGAACAAAAGTACTATCTCTATATCAAAATCACTTTCTAACATCGTGTGTCTCTCTATTCATTACATTAGTAAAGGGAATATTCGGTGTTAAACGTCCTTAAAGGCATAATTTACCATTTGCAGATGAAAGCATTAGTGCTTTAAAATAATTCTAAAATGTGAGTTAGGGATAGAAACAACCACTGTCAAAATATGAATCAGTATAATCGATGTTAAGTGTTGTTAAATACACAAAATGTGAACAATAGTTATAATAAAAAAATTTCCAGACTAAACCGTATACAGTTACGGTTTACTGAGAAAAACCCTGATATCTCCTTATATTTTAGGTTTTATTGCAAATATTTCATATGGTAGGATGTTTTATGATACAACAGACCTACACATATGCATCAAATGTGATATCTTGAACATTTTTGAAATCACTGCTCCCAAAGGTAAACTGGACCTTTAACTGTACAGCAAGACTGCACGGAGAGGACGTGGTTTACGGACTCTCGAAGTTTATTGTGAGAGCCAAATACCAGGACGATGACTTTTCTTCACTGAACAATTTAAAAAATGTCAGAAATAGTTCCATTGGCAAATACAAGTTTTGTCATTTCATAGACACTTTCTAAACATGTGTTATTAAGGTCACTTCGGCTGGACAACAAAGTTAGGAAGTCCCAGTTTTCGCCACCCTGCGGGCACCCAAGTGAGGGGCCCAATACTTAGCATGTAATGTGCCCCTTCATTGAAAATTTGATTCGCTTTAAGAATGTACAGAATGTACTAAGCAATATAGGATTTATTATGCCGTGAAATGCAGCCCTGCCATGTTATGGAGAGTTGTTACATAGTGTTCGAAGCATATATTATGAAAGATACAGTCGTGTGTCATGTTAGGTAGACCTAACATGACGTGCCTAACAGAGGCACGAAGAAATGAATAAATAATTGAATAAGTAAAAAGAAAGCATAACAGATGAAAGAGACATAGTGTCCATTTTCACCATCTACACATCCACCCACCCCCCACAAAAAAAAAAGCTGAAAAGAGAGGAAAGGACATTTCGTCTGCAGATAATTTGTTTGCCCCTCCCCTCTACCCACTCCACCTCCCTTCATCTCATTTTTGTACATAAAATATGTGCTTGCATCATTGTATGAGTGAAATTACGTCAAATTTTAAAATTTCATAAGTTTCACCACCATTTTGACTTATTGTATGTTTAATAGTATAGACTGATGATGGCTCTGAATAACAATGAAAAAAGCAAAAGTGTTTATTAACATTAAATCATGGCCATCATTCATACTATCATCATTTTACAAGGTCCCCTAAAAGGCTGTTTAGCATTGTCGTTTTCCGCCTGACGCTGTCTTTCTATTCTCCACAAGCAGTGATTATAAGGAAATGTCTTCGCTTTCTCCTCCTGATATATTTTAAATCAAAGTACATTAGATACGAGTTCATAATTGACGCTTTTAGTTACAGTCAAACCGATAAAATGGTAGAGATCTTATCAAAACATTGGCAATTCTAAAAGAAAGATATGGCAGTTTGGTATTAAAGTTGTACACGTGTTTGCAGAAGAGTGATATTGATATATTGATATTGATATTGATATTGATATTGATATTGATATTGATATCGGTACACAGACCTCAAAAGTTTCTCAGTTGATTACTAAGTTAGTTATCTTTTTTTTTTTTTTTTTTTTTTTTTTTTTTTTTTTTTTTTTTACTAATATGCTGAAATATCGACCAAAGACGTGATTTTCTGTCCTTGTGCACAAACCAATGTGAGCGTTTTGAGTTGATGACGTTGTATATCTTCATCTCACCTAGATGCGTTTCATGTAGGGTTTAGGCCTATGTGGTTGCAAGCTGTATTACCACATGTATAATCATCTAGTCAAGACACAGTAGGCCTACAGAAACGTTAACATCATTGACTTGCTGGTTTTGGTCCAATTTTAATGAAACGTCTCCCATTCTTTTTTTTATTTACCATGTATTTTGAAGACAAATTAAACGTGATATATATGGAGGAGACAGAGCTGCCCTTCAGATGTTTCTTCTGGATGATGAAAAGCCGTGAAATTCTGCCATCAAACAAGGGAGTCATAACTGCCATCCAGCTTCTCGAATAAATCATGCCAGATGTTTGTCTGAACAGCGATTTTCAGCTTCTTTTTACGTGTCATCCTCTTTCATGTGTGACAGTGATAGCATCATAGTATGTTCGGCACAAACATTATAATTAACAGGCCCCAAACTTGTTCAGGCTGCAAATTTACAGAAACCGTATCAGTGCACCTTGTCCCTTTCCCGTCCTCCGTCACTTCTTGAAGTGTTTGTGTCTGTAAGTCGTGATACGCATCATAGGGTGAAAGACGACTATGAGTACCTATAGTATGGTGTTCGTCGAGCGGAGTCATATTAGAATGGTCTGTTTGGTTGGTTGGAGTTTTAAAGAACAAAAAACACGCAAATAACTCGTAGATGAATTATGATACAACTCTCTGCAATCTCAGTAAGAAGGACCAATGACTTTCTTTTTTCCCCGAAAGAAATAGTTCAACCTGTGTGCATGCAGTTGTATTTTGTTTAGTTTGTAAGTGTCAAAAACTTACACAATGCAGAGGGCAACTTTCATTATTATACTTTGGTTAGTAAAGTCATTGTAGGCAAATCTTCCATGATATTATTACATACAATTTTTTTTTTCTCCTGGAGGTTGCGTTGCCTAACTAAGACTTATTATTACTCTTGTCGCAGCTCTGTGAATTAATGTGATTTTTTTTTCTTCGTACATTGAGAGGAATTTAGCGGATTTCGCCTTTGGCTAGAATCGATGAAGGGTGGCGGAAAGAAAAGACAGAAGGAAAAAGTCGAAGGAAAGAAGGAGAGAGACAGGAGAAACAGGCGCGGGAAATCAGCGGAAATCCAAGTAGAGGAATAACTGAGGCGCCTTCACATGTTACAGCATCGACGTTATGCATCGATCGTCGGCAGTGTCAGATCTGTATCGACATCGGTCGAACCGTGGTGCCCTGACAAGAGTCAGTCCTCGATGATAGATCCGACGTATATATTGACGGTTTTGAAAATTACCCCCCCCCCTTCCATTCCTCCCTATACACAATCAACATACCCCAGTATTGATATGACTAACGAGACAACTTTTCTAACTCGTTGATTCATTGTGTGTGTATGTGTGTGTGTGTGTGTGTGTGTGTGTGTGACAATTTTGAGGCAGGTAGTAACTAAAACAAAACAAAACACACTAGCGGAAAACGTTTGTATAATTATCTCTTGCAGGGATTTTACTGCTGTTACATGCGCTTGCATAGTTACTAGAAATGCATTTGTCAAGTCAAAAAATACATATAAGATGCATTCTCCCGTCGGAAGCCATGTGAACTTACAAATTAAATACGAAAGTTTGCTGCAAGTACTTTTCAAATATAGAAGAATTTGATATCAGTTACTTTTATCCATTTACCATCTACATTATATGCAATCCGATGTCCCTTTTATATTCTGCGGGTACCAAACTGGGCAAAAAATTTCCTTGCGGTAAATGTGTTAATGGAGGGCATCTTTGATAGGATGGGGATAAATGAAGGTCAATGACCTTTCGCTTGGATATGTTTAAGGCAAAGTTTGCAAAATTTTGCCACTGGGCTCATGTGGTTGATTTTGTCATTAAGTTTGATTTCTTTGTATGTATAGAATGATACATGGTGATATTCTTTGACTTCATGCTAGAGCCAAGCTAGAAAGGATTCTCCTCCTGTGCGACAATTCTTGTTAGATAACGACACGTGCGTCAACCGAAAACACACTATTGCATCACTATGTGTCCTCTTTTTTTGTAGTTCATGCACTTTTATTTTACATTGTTGTAACTCGTGAATTTATGTTCATAACTTCATAAGGAAGAAAAAAATCATCGTTCAGCTTTGAAATTCGCATCGGATTTTCTGAATACAAACTATGATCAGTCTTTCAATTGTTGAGGACTATCTGACCTTATTAATTAACAGCCCCCTATTATACGTAGGAATTAAAAATAAAACACCACGAACACACATACACACACACACACACACACACACACACACACACACACACACACACACACAAACACGCGAAATCCTGAAACGCTGCTAATCAGTTAGATAGAAACCCTAAATAAGAACTTTCTTTTTATCTACCACTTCGAGCAATTTCCATTTAAACCTTTGCGATCTTCAGTTTTGCATTTATTGTTTTATTTAACATAGTTATTTCTTTTCGGTAAAGTCTCCCCAAAAGGCGTAAAGTCTCTCCAAAAGGCGTAAAGATCAAAATAGTGTGGGGGTATAATAAAGAAACTTGCTATCATCCATACGTTCTGTTCAATGCCCTGCCTCACGTCCGTATCTATGTAATTATACACTCATTGATAGGATTCCATGTAATAGATAACTTCATGGTGTTCTCGGCGTATAAAACAACCGAAGGAAAACTGCATAAAAGCACGTCCTTGTCAAAGTATTCCATTACTCCAAGATCTAACCATATACACTCGGCACAGTGTTTAAATTCGTGTGCGTAATGACTGGTCCGCCATGGAATGATGAAGGCGCTTGTGGGAGCGTTGTTTTCCCTCTCACGGTCTTTGCCAAGAATGTTTGGACGTGGAGCACATGTGAACTTTTACTGGTCCCATCATGAAGCAAGCTCCCCCCCCCCCCCATGACTATTAGGGAACGGGTTAAAACGGGTGAATATCGGCCTACCAAGTAACATTGTTCTCACACATGCTTGTAAGCAGTGATGCAAACGTTGCTATTGAAATTAACATTTTCCTGTTGCCGCAGTGCAAATTAAAGCATCTATTGAAGAAATAAGGTAATGAAAATTAAGCGGAAGGAGTCCACTGTATATAAGGTTCACTACATTGTTGATGTACATATAGTGCTCATAAATACATTACCCTGTACAAAATTCCGATTAATGAGTGTTATTGGCATCTTTGAATTTCTCCCCATGTTACTCACCACAATGGATCTGTATCTAATTGCCCATCTAATTGTCTTTCTTTTTCTAAACATTTGATGCTTCTTGTATTAAGCGTTGGTACATATTATTGATACACATCGGCTTAGATTTATAATACACAAAGTCAAGATAAACTGGTTCCGTTAGGTATTCTGCGTTATTTCACTGAAAACGCACTGTTAGCCATGGCATACTGTTGAAGTGATATAACGAGGTACAGTTACAGTGCAAAGAATGCCGTTTCATTTGTTCTAGCTGGTAAGAGCGGCTATGAGATACGGCTGTCCTCACAAATACTTCACACATGCATGCCGGCGTCACCTTCACAGGTTTGCGCTAGCCCATTCCAGATTATTTTTGTGAGGTTGAACACTAATTTGTGAGATCACCTGCTCTGATCCGTCAGAGGCAAACGTGAAGACGAGGTGAACATTCGTGATGATGGGCTGTTTAACAAATCTCTTGTCTGAAACGCGGTGATTCTACCGGTACGGTAAAGCCAAGCGTTGCCTGTTCCCGACTAAATTTCAGCGATAGCTCGCGGGCGTTACTCACCTATACCTTACGCGCTAACAGTTGTAACGTTAACCCCCTTTCTATTCTTGTTGATATCCGTTTTCAAGAATCGATTGGTACATTTGTCGCTGTCAGATGGAAACGTCTAAAATGTCATGGTCGAAGTGGTGTATATGACGACACCGACGACTTTCATGGGAAAATTACAGTGCGTCATATTTTGTTGGAAACACCCGCATTCGAAGAGCAAATACCTGCGTCTCCAAATAAGAATGAAACATGACTTCATTTGCCCCTCTACTTATTATGTTTTTGTATTTTCCAGGAACATAAAAAAAAATCCTAATAAAATTTGAGTGTGCGCAAAACAAAACAGCAATCAACCGCCTATGCCTATGGATTACCGATAGAAGAAGTTGAGATATCCGAGGATCCCTTTGATAATCGGTGTTATAATGGAATAACATCTGTAAAACAGAAGGCGACATCAGCATGGTGCGACATTATCAACACTGAAAGTAATCCAAATTAATCCTGTGATACTCAAAGTGGAAGTGACCATTTTGGATCTACAGAAGTAGAGACACTCAAATCATTTTTTAAAACATACTCATAATTATTATCTCTTTCCGTCCTAGTACCGTGTATTCTGTAATTGAACCCATGGAAGTAAACATGAAGAATAAATATGAAATAAGGTTTGGGTTAATTGTTGTGGAGTGTCATGAAAGGTCGTGTAAGATTGAACAAACAAACAAACAAACAAACACACCGACAACAACATCAGATGTACAAATTTTTTCTATAGAAAGGATTGAAAATTCAGAATAACAAGTCGTTCATGACAAGAGAAATGAAAAACAAACAAAAACGTATATTCTTTGTACTGTAGGCAGGATAATGGTTATGATCTTTAATTTTCATTATTTTTTTGTATGGTAACTGGACATGACTGTCATGCCCAGTAGATACACTGCTCTCTAGGACTCAGAGTCGGCAAAGTGAAAAAAAAAAATGACATCCGACAAAAATCGTACGATAACAATTGATAATTGTGAGTGTAGAAAACTTAAGAGTGATTCCGAATGATTTGATATCACATCATTTTGGAAAACGCAACCAGTGAGTTTGATTCACCTTGATCAGATTTCAAGAACGAGCACTAGCTTACACCAAGACACAAAAGACGTAAGATATACTATGAGAATCTCATTAGTGTTGTGTTATGTTATTTATCAGCATCACCTATAATGGTGGATGTAGCAACAAAAAGAATATTGGTGTAATAACAACAATGAGACTTTCAAAGTTCCAGCATGATTGTTTTCATGATATCGATAATGGTTTCCAATTTCAGTAGTAGTGATAATGATAATATAGATTAATAATGATAATGATTACAAATAATAACTTGAAAATAACGACCAAAGTGTTTCTAAGCGCTTTACAATTATCAAGAGAAATGAAAATATAAATCGAGTACAAATAGGGCCTAATCCATAAATTACACAATCATCGATATTCTTCTTCAAATAAGTGCGTCTTGAGTTTCTTTTTGAAATTGTCA
The DNA here is from genome assembly GCF_964275005.1 of Diadema setosum. Taxonomy (NCBI): domain Eukaryota; kingdom Metazoa; phylum Echinodermata; class Echinoidea; order Diadematoida; family Diadematidae; genus Diadema; species Diadema setosum. Next base: position 22,852,191 of record NC_092692.1, read on the forward strand.
ATGGAGGTTGAGTACTGAATATAAGTAGGGAGGTTATTCCAGAGAAGGAGGCACAAATTATACAGCTGTACCTGGCTTTCAACTTTTGTGTCAGTGAACTGTTACATGTGCCTCCGAACAGCGCAAAGATCCTTGAACATTAAAAAATTCAACTGAGGTTTATAATGCCCATCAGAGACTCCCCTGGCTGTTTTCGTTGCCAGGCGATTGATTGCCCGAGCGGGAAATTAGGCGTGACTCGAGTCTCCTCCTCCTGTGAGTGTTGGTGCCTGCTAACCATGACAGTACAAACAAATACGATCTTGGTGCCAGTGGCAGTGCCTCACGTTGACATCGCGGTGTCGACGAAATACCTGATGACAACCACTGACAACTGGTGTGGTCTGTGCTATCTTCGCAGCAGTTTAGATATTAGAATAGATATGAATTTGATGGATTTTACATCGACATCTGTCGTAGAGAGAAATAATTTGATAGGATTTTAAAAATCGACAGAAGCTAACTCATTACACGTACTGAACTTGTACGCTGTCAATCTTGTCTATATATAACAATAACAATCGAGTTCCCGCATAATCATCCACACAGGCCATACCTATTTTGACGTGATCTACGTGAAAGAGTGGAACGCATTTTGCAGTAACTATTATGAAGGAAGCAATGGCAGCTGAATTACAGCGATCAAACGGAAGTTTTGTTGGTATTAATCTAACGGAATATGTATTCAGATTAATATGAATAAATGATTCGGAAATGAATAGCGATTATACCAAAAGGACTAGTGTATCAGTTCAGTTGTGACAACGTACGTGTAGTCACCTAAATGTGTAAGAGTCGTTCTTTTGGAATCGAATTGTTATGCGTGGGAATAAGTACGTTTGTATGGAGTCATTCTGCATAGTTCAGTGGAACTAGATCGGATCGACTGCAAGGCCAAGTGACATATGAAATAAATAAAAGTGATTGTCCTAGATGATTATGAAAATATGTAATATTCAAAATTTTGTCGGTTATGAATATTGGGAAACTTTAATCGCCATCGACTCACCGTCTGGTCGAAGGCATGATCACTGCTTTCACCTTGTCGATGCCATTTATTTCACTGAAGTAGGCCTGTTTCATGTTAATCAATTCAGAGCTACTATTTTAACACAAGCTATTAAGCATCAGCAATTTATTATCTCGTTTCTTTTTTACAAGGTGAAAATTTACCGACCGAACATGTGAGCTGCATGCGTTTTGTATATGTACAATTCTTTGCGTATATAGAAATTGGTAACAAAATTACATGTTCTAAGTTTTTAAAAGAAAGTTGACAAAAATTGACATTATGACAGTTTAAAATAAACGCACGGTCACTGTATAATGCAGAGTAAAGTGTGATAGCACTGTGGCATAGTGGATAAAACTTTTGACTTTCAATTGCTTGTCCCAAGGTCGAATCCCGTCAAGTGTCTACGTCACTGGACAATACGTTTTTACCCACTATAAATATGTCCTCTCGATCCAGGTGTATTAATGGGTAACTGGCAATGCTATAAGGTAATGATAATGGCAGGACCCTCTGTTAGAAGTTTCTTCTTCTTCTTCTCCTCCTCCTCCTTCTCCTTCTTCTTCTTCTTCGTCTTATTATCATTATTATTATTATGTGTATTATTATTACTATTATTATTATTATTATTGTTATTATTATTATTATTATTATTATTATTATTATTATCATTATTATTATTATTATTGTCATCATCATCATTACATCATCATTATCAGTACTACTATCATCAATATAATAAATCAAAGCAGGTGTATTATATAGCATGTTGTGCTTCAAGAGTGACAGGATCGAGTTTTGCGTGCTCCTTGCCCTTCCACATTGAACTACTTTGATACTGGCCTTGCTGGGAGTCGTAAGGGACATTTTCTACAAAGCGAGGTTCACGCCTGACTTTTTTTTTCAACATCGCCTAATCCTCACTTCGCAAAGTTGATCGGATGATGTTGTCATGGTTACGGACGAGTACGGAGGTGAATTATTCCTTTTAGGAATTCACTGGAGTCAAATGAGGTTAGAAGAGCCTTTCAACGTGTAGAATAGAGTTGTGTGACTTAGTGGGAGAGGGAAAGCCGTTGCCACTTTTCATTTTGATGTGAGCTTATGGAATGCAGAGTTGCAGTTTGAATGCATGTAGGCCTACACATACTGTGTATTGCCTGCTGGCAGCTGCTGCCAATGATGTCGATATTTTTGATGTTGCTTACATTTAATTGTAATAATCGTCGTTCTCCCTTGTCTTCGTATTAGGCCCTAATATCATAATCAAAGTAATCACCATTACAGCCTTTATGATATCACTTAAATAATCATTTTATTGGTGACATACAGTATGTTTAACTACTTCCTAATGCATAAAACATTAGCAAAGCACGGAGAAAAATACAATGCATTTGTAACGTTTATTGATACATGTGATAAAGTATTTTTTTAGTTACAACTGTTTGTTTCGAATTCGTCACCATCAATACCTTTTGTCTCATATAGAACAACCTTATCCTGCCAAAAATGTATCTGCGTTGTTGACAGGACCATTCATAATTCATGGATGTACAATAAAATTGCAGTGAGAGGAAATAACGATTGCAGCTTCCCGACGTTACAGGCAGGAAGAGAAATATTAGTATGCGTCTGTCATTTGGGCACCAAGGTCAGCTTCATGCATGATTAGATGTTTCCTATGACCGAAAACTATCCCACGAAGGAACTTATCCTAGAGAATAGTCCCACGAGCATCTAAAAAAAAAATTGTATTGCGCCTTGCTGACGCAGCACGACTGCCAATCACAAAAAGACCATTGACCTGTCTTTTTTCTTTGCCTTCAACCAACCTCTTGAATCATGTACTGCACGAAATGTATATGTCATACAGTGAAATGACCAACAACAGCAACAAAACCACACCAATATTTTGTAAAGGATAAGAGAATGCCCCTCCCCCCCCCCCAAAAAAAAAAAAAAGCAACACACGCACAAGCACACACACAAAAAACGGCATGCGTGGTCAGGGCTGTACGTATTAACGTTCTTCCCTTTGGATAACCAGGGAGGTAACAGAGCAAAAGGGAACCTGCGAGAGAGTATCAGTGACTCAGCTGACTTTTAATTCCTCTGTTTTTCAGAGTATTCTTAATGACTGCGTAAACTTCCTGGTTATTGTTAAAATCCATCCATGAGAGTAATTACGGGACAATATGAAATCTTTTGTTGTTGTAAATGCTCCATTGAGAGTGTGGATGCATCCTTGAGAGAAGTTCATTATTAAAAATTATTATAATTTATTAAAATTTGATATTCCTTTGGTCGATATGAATGCCGTATACTGCCACAAAGTGTCTCGTCAATCTGCGTTTTGTTATATGGTTACGGAGTGTGGGTGTGGGTGTTGGGGATTTATTTGAAACGTTAGTATGATTGTAATATGCTTACACATGTATGGTGTCCATATTCCTTTCGGTTCTTTGCAAATCGTTCAATCGAAGCGTATGCGGTCAAGTCAACACTCACCATTAACTTCTATTTTGATTGCTTTGTTGTAATGATAATGCAGCACAGAATATCACAGCTCCATTCTCTTCTGGTATTTCAAGATAGCCACATTACACTTTTCTTCCATTCTCTTCATTCTTTAAGGTGACAACTATATTGTTAACTACTTCTGGTGTTCCCTTTGGGTCATGAATTTGCTTCTGTCGAGCAATAAATAGCAAAGATACAATTGATCATAAAACTATTAAGTGCTATCAAGGTAGTGTTATGATTATGACAGTTATGATACATTAATCACTGTTCTTTCATTAAAAGCAATACCATAATCATCATCTCTTGTCTCTACTGCTATCCATGCGATTATGAGTTTTACTGATCTTGTTTATGAAGATTTTCCTCAAGACGGCATACCGTGGCAATATGGACAGAGCACCATCTGATATCATCATGCAGAAAGGAGGAGAATGTTAATTGGAAATGTGCAATCAGAAAGGACTATTCATATACAATGTATTATCATGGATGTTACTATCAGTTCGCTGGATGATTATTAGCTTCTTTGTCCGCACAGATATGGAATTCACGTCTGCCCAGATGATGCCTTTTAATGGCAGTGAGAGAACCATTGTGCGTTGTAAAGGCCGTACGCAGAGAGTTGGTTATCGTTGCCTAGATACCCGAATGCCATTCGCAAGAATTCCTCGTCTGTTTCCTGTATTGACAAATCGAACTGATTCCTTCTTTGATATCGCACTCGATGTTGACGGATGTTCACAATAACGCGAAAGAAGATCTGTTTGTCAGGCGAGTCGACCCCACTAAGGAGCATATACATAATGCATTTTTTTTTTTTTACCTGCTACACATTGAGTCAGGCCGCAAGGTATACATCGCGCTCGATGGCTGAATACTGCCTTCACTCACTGTACTCGGAATAATACGTTTCTCGCCTACCCGAATCGTCGGTGGTACAAGCGATTGGGATGTCTCAGAATCATCCTATGTCGACAGATTTTGTCTTCTGTAAAAGAGCCCGACGTCACTACTGACAGTAAATAAAATGAAATTGCTTTAAAAAAGGGGAAAATCATATCTGAAACGACGTGGTTTGAGACAGGTATCAGACGAGAGAGCTTAAAACTGAGAAAAAGAAGAATTTATGATATCAACTCCAAATTTAGGGATGGAAATGTGTACAAGGACAGTTAATTGATCGTAGGGTGCGAATTTGTAGTAGAGAAAAAGGGCTTTGGAACAATAAGCAAGCTTTCCCCTTTGTCCACACCCCCCCCCCCCCAAAAAAAAAAAAAAAAAAAAAAAAACCACACACACACAGACGGATTAAAGGGGATCGCTAGTAACTGATCAGTGGGAATCAGTGGAAATGCTCGGGGATGATTGTTCCAATTCTTGTGGGATTCATTTAAGAATATTTGTATATCTATTGTTGTGTGAAAATTATTTGCTTCAGAACGGTCTCATATTCAAGCAATGTGCAGTTTAATGCCCCGTCACTGTACAGGCACTGGAAACATTAAACTTCACATTACTTGAAGATGAGACCATTCTGAAGAAAATAATTTTCACCCAACAATAGATATATACTGTACTCTTAAATGAATCCCATAAGAATTGGAACAATCATCCCCCAGCATTCCCACTGATTCCCACTGATCAGTTACTAGCCATCCCCTTTAAGCTAGGAAGATTTTAGTAAACTTATCAAAAACTTTATGATGGCTAATCATGATTGTTTTACGTACACGCACGCACGCACACACACACACACACATTTACAAACTGGCTAAACATGCTCCATGCATCATTTTTTTATAAAGTATTATCTGTTATATTTCTCTATCATTATGTGCCCATGATAGTGGATTAGAACTAGTAATTATAGAAGTAACGTGAGTACTATTGACTATTGACTAATTATCAAGTAGGCTTTTTATCAAACAACAATTGTATTAATAGTAGACTGAAACATAAGGCTGCAAGAATTACCAAGCAAATAGAAACACACTTGCTAATAAGATTATTTTTGGGTGCTTCATATCGTCACGCCAATGAAAAATGATGGAGTAGTAGAGAAGGTGGTGTCGCGAACAGCAACTATAACGTTGGCGGAAAATGTCTTTGTCATGTTTGTAGGGCGGTCTTGTGGAGACCAGGTAGAAAATGCTTCTCTTGCAAGAAGTAAGCATGTACTTTTGAACATCATACAGAAACCTTCAGTTATTATTATCATTTCTTCTTTTTTTTTTTTTTGGGGGGGGGGGGGAGGGGACTTGATTTTCGAGTTTTTGCAAGACTTGATATCCTGAAGAATTTCCATTTGACCTTCGGACTTCAGTTCTAACAGAACAAACATGCCACGTCCTCCCGAAGAAATCAGGTATGTCTAACGGGGGACGCCGAGTTTGGAAATGCACCATCTCTCTCCGTCCAACACAACATGATCATAGGTTTCTTTCAAATATGTCAAGGGAATGTGATGTATTTGGTGTTAAAATGGAAAACATAACTTATACTAGAAAAAAATATGAAGAACCAGTTAGCCAGAAAGTGGCTTTAAATCAAAACAGTGGGATGAAAGGATCAAGTGTGTGAACATTTCAGCGAAATCAGCAAGCAATGTGTGTTTGAATTCAATATCTAGCGTTACTTGAGCTGTTAAATCTAAACATAGCTTTCAATCAAGTCCCGTTTGCAACTCGTGTTTTGTGCATTACTTGTGAGCGCCCTAATTAAAGAACAGTATTTATGAAATTAAGTCTTACACTTTTGTATTTTTTAATTCACAATTCATAAATGCTGAGTAAAAAAGCATAAAATATGATTTTCGTTCAATTTGAAAGAAGTGATTTATAGAAAGATGCTGGTATGTCCTTTTATCTTAAACGGAATTCCAGGCGAATGAAATGACTCTTTCTGGTGAGATGTTGTGCCATCGTTTTAGTGTCATCGATTTTTTTTTTTAATTTCTCTCTCAGAAACAGTAGCATTTACATGCTATTGATTGCTCTCTTATAGATAGCGTAGATATCTAAAGTATTCTGGGATGTCACTGTGATCACCATTTTCTCTCAAATGAAATGATAAAGATATGAACTATTGTCTATTTACAGGTAAAACGAAACACCAGAAATACCTTGTTCCATCATCACTCAAGAAATTGCGTTTTATTAAAGCGTCACATCCATGTGGGCTTGTTGTTTAATCTTTAGTACCGCTAATATATCTTGCAAAGGAGGCACTTTCATTTTACATGAGATTGATTACCGGGCAGCACACTCAGGAAGAAAGAAATGCATTTCATCGCAACCTTTCGCTTCATGATAATGGCTTCCCTTAAGCAAAATAACATTCGCCATTTTTTTTTTCATTCTTTTTTTTTTTGGGGGGGGGGGAGGGTTTAGTTAGTGAGAAACTTATGTATTTGAGGTAGAATAGAAGGTGATGATATACATCAATCAAATCCCTTGAGGCGTTGCAGTTTATTCTCTGCCAAATCATGAAAACGTCGCAAAATGATAGATGTATCCTCAGTTCTGCCAACGCTAGTCTTTAATCCTTCATCCAGGGAAAGGAATTCGGCACTCTGCAAGAACGTTGCATGTCCAGCTTTGGATAACAATATGGAAAATATTACGCATGAAATTTGTGCGATAAACCCTTTGTCATTTTGCAGGGTTTTTTTTTTTCTCCAAACAAAAATGCATGCACTCTAATATAAGTACGTGTAAGTATAGATATAGATAAATAAAAAAAAAAAATATATATATATATATATATATATATATATATATTATTATTATTATTATTATTATTATTATTATTATTATTATTATTATTATTATTATAGTTATTGTTGTTGTTTCTTCGGAACAGGAACAATATTAAGTTATTATCCTCATTGAATGCGCTGAGGCAAAGTTGAAACATGACCGCTAATTGGGGAGAGTTGCGTCAACATATTATATACATTTCATCGTAGTCAAAGCAACATGTTGATTATATGCTGCTCAGAAAGAAACACAGATGATTGCTCAAATACTCAATGAGACCTCCATTTCAAAACATTGTTTTTTTTTTGTGTGTTTTTTTTTTAGACGGGAAATCATGTTCCTATAAGCTTTCAATTGGTAGATGAAGCATAGAATAATAAATGACTAAATCACTTACAGCTATACAGTCGGTATATTCATGATTGTGAAACCGCAATCGTGATCCCATTATTTGCCCCTGAGCTATTCACTTCACGCAAACAAATTGGTACCTCATATAGGGTCAGAAATGCAGAAATGAAAGGCATTGCTGATTAAAATAAGTAAAAACCCACCCCTTGGCAATAGAAAGGCTGGACACACACTGGTTTGTACTAGTCAACGAAGATGGATCTCCACCATGAAAGAGAAATAGACATCGTAATTACACCAATTTGTACAACAGACAAAGGTAGCTTACCTCACTTTTATTCTCTCTTTGTCATCCCATTGTACCATCTAATTGAGCTGTACGTACAAAAAGGGGGATAAGGAGACAAAGGCAAGGGAGTGAATGGAATCGCCAAGGGAGGTAAGATACAAGGGAACTGGGAAATGCGTTCACTTTGTGTGAAGTGATAAATAAGAAAATCCTATTTAAGGGTATATCGTTCAAAGGGGATGATTCGTCCTGAAGACTTCTAGTATCTTCCAGCTTTCGAGCACTTATGGCCTGAAGGTAGTAAGGTGTGTTTAGTGAGACGACCAAATTGAGGTCTAATTCAAAGAATTTCAATCTGTCACAAGGACGCTGAGAACATTAGCCAATTTAACTTCTGCCTATTGCTCAACCGCCACCAGACTTATCTTTCATTGCCCAAAGGGACTGTCGAGGTCTGTGATGATTATGCACCGGACTATCTGAGACCTGGCTTGGCAGCATTTACCTCTAGCGTGCGTAATATACACTTTTTAAACTTTATAAACAGTACACATGACTTGAAGTCAGCAGTGCCTGTCTGCCATTGACATATCGATCATACTAGTATTCCTCTTTGCTGCTAATTGCAGGAAATCGCGATGTCTCGGAAGATTTTTCGGAGTTTCTGTGTCTTATTTTTGATAGACAAATCTTCTTTACGTTTATAGAGTGTATCCAGCTCTTTACAGCCTTTAAGAGAAGGGAAACGATTCATTCTCACCACGTATCTTAAAGAAATCAAAGTTGTGTCTGGTGGAATATTCAACACAAAAGTGAATTTTACCCAAGCGCACTCTCGTGACCGGGATGGCGACCCGAAGTACTCATGAGGGTTACATTTGCGATGACTCTCAAGGGTCTAGCTTTCCAGTTATTTAACTAATTTCGCACAAACTTTTCACTTCTTGCCAGGTTGCCTCGTTCACAAATTTCTTCTTAACGTGCTTGCCTGTCACATGCCACAATCTGCTCTTGGTTCAACCAACTTTCCAGGTGAATAAAAGTCAGCGTGTGGTTAGTGCCCACTATCCCTTCATCGTAAAAACAAAATGAAATAAAAATAGAAATAACTGAATAAATAAGTATTGAGTTGCCAGCCTGTTTGTAGCCATTTGCAGCCTACAATTTCAAAGACCATGGTGTTAGCTGTGTTTAACAACCTCGACAAGGATAATTCTTTTCTTTTTCGTCCTGAATAGTATCGTACCATGGGCGTAAATCCCGGGGGGGGGGGGGGGTTTGGGATGGGGGATGAATCCCCCCCCCCCCCCTGAAATGGAGGAGGGGGGGGATGGCCTGTACAATCATCCCCCCTGAAATTTGAGGGAAAAAATGGAGGAAGCAGAAATGTGATTGTATCAATTTTGGCATATTGCATGACGTTCGTACGCCCGCCTTCAGACAGGACAATGTGTGGTAACAGAGCTGAACAGTATTCTATCTTGTAGGATAATGTATACATAATTTTCTCAAGCGCTCGCTCACTTCGCTCGCTCGCGAAGAAAGTAATATCAACATACACTGTAAGGTATGGCCCAGACGTTGACAACGTCAAATAGTATAGGCCTACATGTAAATAATAATAATAAGTACAGCATTTGTAATGCGCCTTCGATCTAGTATCCTATTCTGAGGCGCAGAGGGACGTAATTATAAAAAGAATAGCATACATCGTAGTCATAATTGTACATAAGAAGGCTGAAAAAGAAGAAAGAGATAGATAGAGATATACACCCAATGAACAATTCGTTGAAAATTCAATCAAAACAAGATGCGAACATATGTGATTTCAGAAGCTTTGTAAGCAGAAGCATGTAAGCATGTAAGCATGTAAACATGCTATGACGCGAGCAACTCGGGACCACCTGCAAAATATGTACAAAAACAAACAAACCATAACAAAAACTATGCCGTCATAATTGAACCCCCCTCCATTTCCTGAATCATTCCTGAGAAACGATGATGACTCTGATGACTCAGTCAGGATACATCTATGGCTCTGGGCATATCCAGAGATGATCAGGGGCGTCGAATCTATCTCGGGGGGGGGGGGGGGGGGGGACAAAGGGGCATTTGCCCCGCCCCTACGGAAGTGTTGGGGCAGACAAATCATTTGTCCCCCAAGCAATTCCCAAGATGAGGACAAATCTCGAACTTTCTTTATGGAAAATTGTCCAAATACCGCCAGAACTATGCACCAGATCGTTGAAATTGCAATCATAAACATACAAAAGCTCCGCTATCAATGGATCAATTTCGATAGACTTTGTACACTTTGAGACTGACGTATATTTCCTAATAATTTATCAAAGAGTGAGCAGCAGATCTTTCACTTACAAAAGCTCCCTCATATGCAGAGGCGTCGATGGGGGGGGGGGGGGTGATTCCCCCATAAAAGTATTGGGGACAAACATATCATTTTGCTCCTCCTCGTAACTCCCGAGATGTAGAAATGTTTTTACTTTTTTTGATAGAAAACTGTCTAATTTCACCCAAAGATGGCTGAATTTCAATACTGAAAATACAAAATCTCCCTCGCGTAAGAGGGGATAGGACTATCCCCGTTCAGTCCTTTCTACTTAATACACTTTAGATTGACAGGTTTTAAAATGTTTCATCTAAAGTGTGCACCAGGTCTGTTACTTCAGATTAAAAAAATGCAAAAGTTCCTTGGGTGGGAGGAGATATCTAGATACTTTCAATTAACGGAGGGTCCCCCCCCCCCCCCCGAAAAAAAAAAACCCAGTATACACTCCTGGGATTGAAATTTTCCCAGATTACCTCATAAATGTGTTTACGAGATATTTTCATCTGAATTCTAAAAATGCAAAGGCACCCTCTGTGCAGGGGCGTCGATCCTGGAGGACGGGGGGGGGGGGGGGGCGCAAACATATTATTTTGATCCCCAATGATTCCCGAAATGAGGAAAAAGTTTTTGCGGTTTTTTTTTTTTGTTTTTTTTTTATAGAAAACTATCCAAATATCCTATCCAAAGTGTGCACCACATTGCAGAATTTCAATTCTGAAAATGAAAAAAAAAAAAAAAAATCTCGCGTGGGAGGGCGATACCCCCTCCCCTTTCGGTCCTTTTCCTTTTTTCTTCTTAGATTGACAGATTCCCAAATGTTTTATCGTAAGTGTGCACCAGGTATGTCACTTCAGTTACAGAAAAGAACACAAGAGATCCACCGCGGGTGGGAGGGGATATCTTCTTTCAATCAACCCTTTCCCCGCTTTGTTTCCATTAAAAACTTTAGTACTCTGGGGATTGACAGCTTTCCGAATTTTCCATCAAAACTTTTCAATTGTATCTGTTTTCTAAGAATGCAAAAGCCCACTCGTATGCAGGGACGTCGATCCTGGAGGACGGGGGGGGGGGGGGCAAACATGTCATTTTGTCCCCCAATAATTCCCGAAATGAGGAAAATTTTCTTGCGTTTTGTCTAAATATCTTATCCAAAGTATTCGCCAGATTGCTGAATTTCAATTAAAAAAAATGCAAAATCTCTCTTGCTTGGGAGAGAGATACCCCCTCCCAAACCCTCCCCCTCTGTGCCCCTTTCCCAAACCTTAGTACACTTTTCAGATTTACCAAAAAAAAATGTGAATAATTCTGAGTGCACAAGATTTATCACTTTTATTCCGAAAACTCGAAAGTTCCTTCATGTACAAGGGAATATCCTCTTTTAATCAGTCCTTTCCTCGCTCACTTCCCCCATCACAGATCAGTTTTTTTTTAATTTCCCAAATATTCCATCAAATATGCGTATACGAGATATCTTAATTTCAACTTTAAAAATTCAAAAGCTCCCTCGTACGGAAAGGGTGGTGATAGCACTCGCCCATGCCTTCTCCCTGCTCGCCGGTCCCCCCCCCCCCCCCCCCCCGCCCCCATGCATACATGAACATAGAGAGTTTTCCAAATATGCCACAAAATGTGTGCACCAAAACGTTTAAATGCAATCAGTAATACAGAATCTCCCTCGTGTAGGAAGGGGGAATAGAGCTTATCTCCTCCCACCTTCTCTGATTGACAAATTGCAAAATCACCTTCGTGTGGGAGGAGAAATGCCCCTTATCTACACCCTTTTGTGCTTGCTTTTTCTATTTGAATTGCTTAACAGACAGCGTTCATGATAATTATTCATCATGAAAATTAATACAATGAGTTTATTTGAATAATACCATTTTATAGGCAAATTGTTCATTGTAATCTACATCAAAATATTTGTTTGTTTGTTTGTTCATTTCCATCTGAGAAGATGGCTGTATAGCCCATATTCAGCTACGTTTAGCTGGTCTTCCATTGGGTCCAGTTGGATGTGAGTTGCGGGACCACTTCACTGGGTTAAACACCCTGCTCTTTGCGATGAATGAATGAAGCGGGATCTTTTACGTACATGAGTTGTTACTCTCTCACACACGGGACCTCCATTTTATGTCCTATCCGAGGGACAGAGTGTTTTGCCTCTTGCTAGAGGGGACGGTATGCTTACACACAACATTGCTCAGTCCAGACTCGGGTTCGAACCCGGGCCGCGTGATCGGGCCGCGGTCCGGTCGTTATGGGCTTGTCATCGTGGTGATGGTGACTATCGCCGATAATCCCCCCCCCCCCCCACTCCTCAGTATGGATTTACGCCGTTGTATCGTACACACTATGAGTATGGATAGCGGGTCGTTACATTGACGTGGAGGAAACAGGACAAGAGGCCCGAAAAACGCTAGATTGCATTCACGATTATACGATTCACCCGACCCCATTTTAGTGTTATTTTCGATTCCCACCGTTTGGTATCTCTCCCTTTCTCCTTTCTCTCCCCTTCTTTCGTACTCTTTGCTTCATTTCTCTCATGGCTATGTACTTACCCCTTTTATTGCCTGATTTTAGCTCGCATGTCCCGTTTTACATTTTGAAGCCTCCTCTACGGAAGCACATAAGTTCCACAGCCCGGAAGACGAGATAATTCCTCGCCTTCTCGACCTTTTCGGGTCTAAGAAGACGAGAAGGCGTTTCATCTTCTCAGTGACACTTACAACACAAGCTTCAGTCCTCCTCCTGAAAGGTGTCGGAGGCATTTTTGTTCCGGGTTGTTCGTCCCTCCAATGTCCAACTTCCTTGCTACCGCGATTTCAGAAAACCGTTCAGTGGATTTTACTGGTAGGTCGCCTACCTTTCAGAGGTATGCTACATGGGGGAGAAATGGGCTTTGTAGATTTTTGGTAAAATCCCTTTGATTCGAATGTCTGAACCCTAGCTAAAAATGACATCTATATAATTATTATGTCCACTGGTCATATGATTTTGTATGAAGGATGATGATATCATTTCACGGAAAAGACCCATCCATTGTTATAATGGATGGGTCTTTTCCGTGAAATGATAGTGGTGAAAGATCGGAAATTAAGGTTAGAGGTCACTGTGCTATCTTTTGCAAAGGAGTAATTTCCTCTCACGCTTCAGCTATAGAGTGACGGTGTCAGTGAACAGGGTAAGAATAAAATACAAATGTAGTTTTTCTGGCCATAGAATTCACTAGATGCAAGTCCGATATTAATGTTGTTTGGTGTTATGGATAGCAATGAATTTTAAAATATTTCCTGTGTGGTCAAGACTAATGAGCTTCATCAAAATGTAAATGATGGAATCATGACAGTGATTAGTGATAGTGTAAGCGATGTAGTGATTGTGTAAGAAGACGCATCTCAATTTCCTGCGCAACATTCGCATTGCTGTAAATTTGTGTGTGCGCTCAAACACACACGCATTTTCCGCTCACATTTTGTCACGTTTGCGAGTCATGTCAACGCTGTTTTCTTTATATAAACACAATAATATGTAACATTCATGGTGAGATGACCTCTCTTTCAGACACTTTCTTTTTTTCAATAAATATGCATATTTATGTTCATCTTGGAATTTTCCACGTGTTGGACTTCGAATGTTATCATTATAAGAAGAATGAGTCTTAAATACGCCATCTTAGATCCAACAAAATCACAAAATTTATTCACATAATTTGTCCTCAGTCTTGATAAAGGGCAGAGCCCGAAAGCTCTAAGTAAAATCAATTGTGAGGATTAAAAGCTACGTCTACCGCCTCTTCATTACTCTCGTTACATATATATGTATGTATATATATATATATATATATATATATATATATATATGGCTCGACACTAACTTTTTCATCAAATTAAATCCATTGGTGCCCGACAATGAAATTAAAGAATATGAAACACACAAATGATATCATACATTTTTTACGTGAAATAATTTATGTGAGAATTTGCAGGTACGTGAAAGTGTGTCAAATACCACGTACTGAGTGACTAATACAAACAGTCTGAAATAATATGATTAAAAATAGAGGGAAACATTAAAACTGAAATAGTTTGAAAAAACGTCAAAATAATTATAATTATGAGATAGAGATCCCACCTCCCTGATTAGAGCGTGGCACTGGTGTATTGTCCCTTCGATCATTGGAAGCTAGTGAAAGCTTGATTACCCTAAAAGACTAATGACATTATCACACTGCTGCCACGAGCAGCAGCTTCAAACCGCTTTCATCGAAAAAAAAAAGTAAGGTAGAGAAAACAATGCGTCCTGGATGAAAGAAAAGACAGAATGAGCAGATAAGACACCAGCAGTAATGAAAGTAGCGAGGTAAATCAAGAACATGAGTGGGAGCTAGAGGATGTACAGTGAGGAAATTCACAAGAGAGAGAAAAAACAATCTTTCCCCTATGAGAACGGAAGACACCAGGAATATGTGTAAGGAAAAGAAAAGCTTAAAAAGAGGAAAGGGAAGGAAAGAAGGAGAGACGCTGATGTGAGCAGGACTAGTATCAGACAGTCGAGAAGAGATGACAGAAGGACTCAAGTTTGGCCTCAAGCGCATGCAAACTCCAAACAACTCGTCCAGATCCCGGATCACGCAGACGATGAAAGCCTTTGTGTTTACTGATAGTCCAGCTTCACTAAATAGTGAGAATGACGATTCCTCTCCCAAAGATTTAAAAAAAAATAAGCTTGCATGTACTGAGTCATCGTCATTGTGGGAAAACTAGCAGAAATCTTTATTGATTACCCTTACAGAGATAACAAGGTTTCAATAACCACAGAACACGAGTTGCTGTACAATAATTAAAGGGAAGATAAACCCCAAGAACAATGTGGATTGAGTGAAAGCAGCAACATTAGTAGATCACATCAATGAAAGTTTGAGGAAAATCGGACAATCGATGCAAAAGTTATGAATTTTTAAAGTTTTGGTGTTGGAACCGCTGGATGGGGAGACTACTAGAGGATATGACGTATGAGTGGACAACAATTCAAAGAAAATATAAAGGAAATTCAACAAAAATTCACTTTTCTAGAATTATGAAAGAGCAGTGGACCAAACGCTTTCAGAAAGCAGGGGGAATAATTGCTACCCTTAACATATGTCAATATCAAGTTGATGGAATTTGTAATTTTCATGAAAAATTGATTTTTGTAGTATTTTCTTTATATTTTCTTGGTATTGTTGTCCACTCATACGTCATAACCTCCAGTAGTCTCCTCATCCAGCGGTTCCAACATCAAAACTTAAAAAATTCATAACTTTTGCATCGATTGTCCGATTTTCTTCAAACTTTCACTGATGTGTTCTACTAATGTTGCTGCTTTCACTCAATCCACATTGTTCTTGGGGTTTATCTTCCCTTTAAAATGTGATGGTTCAGGCTGCGGAAATTTACAGTGCATACAAGTATTTATGGGAATGGGCCTTGCTTTCTGATCCGGCTTAGGAAGAAAGAACCTGAAGCACACAAAGATTTTTTCTTTTTTATTTTCAATTTTTGTCTGAACATTTAATCACTGTGACAATGAGGTTACCATTCGATAATTATGTTCTTTCAACTATTAGTAATGCTCAGTACCATTTACTCATAGTCGTAAACTCACCTCATACCTTTAGGTAAAGTCTTTTGTGTTGACATGGTGACTTGGGAAAGTTGAGAAAGTTATAGGGTTGAGGGAGACTTTTCCTAAGAAGTTTGAATAAAGCAGATTTAATGGATTTTTTTTTCACAGATAATCGTATGGCTGTTTCGAACAAAATCGAACAGAGCAAAGAATTCGGGACTTTCAGTATGTCAATGTGGGAAAACAGGTACTCTTAAAGGATTGTTCACAGTATATATTTTCTGCAAGTGTTTTCCTCTGCTTTTCGTGACACAGAATCAAAAAGTACTTTTCCACCAGTGCTGAAACCCCTTTATCCATACCACATGCATATAATGAAAATACTTCTTCCTTACTAAATCGTTTGCTGGTGCATCTCTAAATAAATCTAGGAATAGGCCAAATTTGCATTTAAGGTATGATACGTGTTGCTCGGACTGAAGAGAACAAACAATAGAAAAGTTTACCAACATATTCAAATGTTATTGATATCTTACACTGTCTTAAAGAATGTTCATGACAACCTGAGAGTTTACCTGAGCTTTGCCTGAGGAGTGCCCGATATAGTACATACGTGCATCCCAAGTATTGAAATACAACAATATGTACATGTGGATAGAATGACTTGTTAGGTCCCTTGAGGAAAACTGGTGAATTTGTCAATGTGTTATTATGAACTGGTGTACTCTTTGTGTGCTTGTCATCATCTTTGCAAGTTTTGAGCAGTTGAGGAATATAGCAACGTGTGCCTGTCCATGCAAACACTTAGGAGTTGTACGAGAGTACACTCCACCCAAGGCATACACGCACTCAATGCCGTGATTATTCAAGAAATTTTCTTGAGTGACAAGAGTGACACGAACGTTCTCCAACTATTTTATCCATCGATGCAGTCATTTACATTAAACATGAGATAAACTTATGCGTTTTCTTTTCTACTTTAATCAACCTAAGAATGGAAATATTATTATGTCCCTGTCGTCTTTCTTCACATCTTTCTAATTTACGTCAATTGTTGTATGTAGAATTTAAGAATTATCTTTCTGAGGCTCAACTGTTTAGAGTTTAAGCGGTTCTTTTCATGGAAAGAGACAGCTATAATGCCTACTTACGCTTAAGATACATTGATGTCATTTCCTGTCTAGATGTTCTCATTGGTTGTGCAACAAAGCACTTTGAGCAGTATCATAGAATAACTAATACACATCGATGTTATTGAAAATTCCGTGAAAGACAGAGAAGAAAAAGAACACAAAAATGTTGTAATTGTAACTTAAGTCTATCAGAAAAGTGCACCTTGCATTCATGAGTGGGATAGATTCATAAATACCAAAATTAGACAATGATGTTTACTTGGCAATTTTGGAGTGGTGGCAGGACCCGAAGACCAGCAGCAAGAACATGGATGTGAATTCATACATTCGTGGTCATTGCTCTTTGTCCCTAAGACGTTGTATTTACTCTAACGCTCTCATTATTTCTTTAATATCGCCCTATATATATATATATTGTTGACAGGCCTTTCAATGGTGTGTTTTACCCCCCCCCCCCCCCCTTGCCCTTCACCGGCCAGTGTGCTTTCGATTGGATTTCCTACTAGTCAGGGCCATGCCACACTACAAGTCATCGCCAGTGGTTGTCGTTTGGATTTTTGAATATGTGTGTCAGTAATATAACAGAGGGTCAACCAAACTCAAACTTGACACGATCACCACATTTATCTAAGTATGTAGTGCTCGACTTATTTACTGAATTGCATGCCTTCGACAGATGATGTTGTACAAGATAGCGCCATCGCTATCTCGACTGCCCCCTTTCATCGACTACATTGTATGCGAAGCCTCCTTCAGGCCTCTCTCTCATCAAAATGCAGCTTGCCAGTGTCCTGACTCGTCGACTAAACACACTTCTCGACATCTCTGAACTCAACATGGATCCCATTGTGGAAAATCTTCAGTTTGTGGCAATGACCACTCTAAGATATATTGTGACGCTTTTCCTTTGAATTTGATGTTTAGTTGGTAAGCAATGACTGCTAATGTAGGAACTACTGCACATTTGTGACAATTTATTCACATGTCTTATGGAAACATTAAAAATGGAGTACTCTTGCCACTGCGTGTGAAATGGGCACAGTCCTTCTGTGGCAACGTTGTGACTGTAGCATCAAGCACTTAAACACAATAGTCATTAACATGATTTTTTTCGGCTCAAGTAAATGCCTTTTACCAGTTTCAGTATACGAGCGTTTGAGGCGCACTATTATGAGCGTGCAAAAATTTCACAATCTTATAAGCTCCCTAATATGTATCCGATTATGATCAAATTTTCACTGCTTTGCTTTAAGAATTGTATTCTTTCGTCTCAGACTAACTTTAAACTGGCCCGGAATTCCCTTTTAACTTGTAGCAAAAGTGAGACACCCGGCGCTAAACGTGTTTTCAAGAACAAAGAAGAATTTTGGAAGGTAAGGCCTGGACAGATTTGTCATGTTGAGCAACTCTCCAGGCTGGAGACTGAAAAACGCGCTGTCAGGAACTGCACATAGTCATGCCGTGTTTTCGTTGAACCGAACTTGCACTTTTTATGTGTTCGCAGCTTGTGTCTTTCAGGCGTTTGTTTGGCGCCATTCGACAGTCGCGTCAGTCACATTGAAGCCGGGACTTGGTTATGCTTTTGGCATAATCCTTAACCTTTTTAGGCTTATGATCCAACGTTTACAGTTGTGGCTGATAGCAATGTTACTATCAATCCGTGCACAACGCTGGATATGTAGCATAATGAATATAATCAACAGTTTAATGCAGAATAATGAAATGCTATAACTACTTTCGTGATTGCATAGGTCAGAAATTACCTTTCACAAAACCCGACATTCTTTCCTGTCAAATATTTTGTCTGTTTTTTGTGCACTTAATTGTCATTTAACCCATGAACAGTAATATGTCAACATGTTTTTTTTTTTTTTTTTAATTCAGATCTAAATGTTTCGGAGAGGATATTTTGCTTGCTTCCTCAAGAAAGAACTATCCCAACCATGACTGTCTTGCCTGGAATTCATACATGTGCATGCCAACATAACTGCTGTCATTGCTGCTGTTATCGTCTTGTGTTCAAGTGAGGCAGTATGGCTTGGCTGATCTCCACCCTTTGACCCAGATCGATCCCGACATCAGCAGAGACCTGCGAGGATGACAGTGTGATGGTGCTTTACTTGTCATATCTCATTAGCGATGTTGCAAGGAAGAAGCTGTGCTCGCCCACCGAGGAGCGGAAACAGCACCGCGCACTTCTCATCCGGGCAGACGTCCTCTTGAGACCAATAGAGTAGTCTCCGCACAAAGTACTGCGCTAAACTTGAATCTGTTTCGTTCAACTCCGCGCAATTTATCGCCTAGTGTTAATGATTCATGCACCCACGGGCATTTATATCTATAAATATGCAGAGGTACATTGTTTGCTATATGTGCGTTTATTTAGTAGAAAACCCGAACATTGTATTTGGCAGCAAAGGTACTTAATACTAATCTTTATGTCCCTAACCCTCAAGCATGGGGGGGGGGGGGGATGTGCGCGCGCATGTATGTATGTGTATGTTTGTGTGTTTACTAATGTGCTTGTCAGTATTTGTCTTTGCCTTTTCAAGGTGAGAGAGAGAGAGGGAGAGAGAGAGAGCATTATAATGAATTGGGATGCGTTGGTTCATCGTTATGATATTTCCTCGTCCGTAAGCTTCCATCGTTTATTATTCTTATTCCAGCGTACGTAATCCGCGGGATGAGAAATCGCAGTGAGACTGAGCTGCATTTCGTGCCCGGGATTGCGGTATTCTGCGACGGTGTGTGCGATGGCGTAAGGCGACTCTCTGATGACAGACATTTTCCACCTTATTACATATTGCTGAGCGAGGAATTCTCACTACTTCTAATAATTTCAGTCAAATAAGGCTGGGGGATGAGCCATGTAAGATAGAGCTTTCCTATCCCACTGATTACCTTTCAACAAGAGTTGAAGTCTATAGAGTTTCTAGTGTGGTGATTTACAGTTTCCTTGGACCACGATTTCGTTTTCTCAAACAACATATGTGATAACTGCAACTAAAGAGCGCAGAGTCACTTTGATGTCAATTTGAGCGTAATGGAGTAATGGACGAATAAAATGGTAGAAAGTTCCTTATAGTCGGACGTTAAAAAGGTTATGGAAAGTTATGGAACTTTCAGTTTTCATAATTATACTTTCATGAAATAGCAATAACCGTCACCGCTCGCATATTGCATGATGTGATGATATTAACAAATCACTACTGTCCCATTGATTTCTACGCACAAAATTAGTAATATCATATAATGATGTTTGGCTATATTTGTGAATGATTTGTAGCTCCTACCCTTTCTCCATAAGCCGCCATTCATAGATTATTTTAAATCACGGAAAATCCGAAGGATACAAGTTTTTCTTGTTCCATTTAGTTCAAACAAGCGCATTTAGGGAAAACGTGTGCTGGTCAATGGGAGACGTGTAAGACAATGTTACCAACACCTCATAAGAATGTCATCAAAGTTGCTTCACATGGTTGCTGTTAATATCGCTCTTTCGTGGAAGTAATTGACACTTAGCGATTTCACTACTTTTTATATTGTATGTCCCCTTTCATGTTACGTCTACCATTCCGTTTGCATATGCTGCGTTTACACCATGTTCCACGGCTCCGTCTGCCCGTAACGTAGTGCGCCGTGAGTAGATGAGACAGTCTCCCGTCCACCCCCCCCCCCCCCTTCGTATTTATAGTCTTGTTCCGTCCATTCCTCGCCCCGGCGAACATAATAATTATAGCTATCAGACCCTGTTCTCACGGCGTCTGGTCAGGCTAGACTACTGGGTATCAATATCCCCCTGCGGATCGCCTCCAAGTTTTGTTACGGTCCATTACGTGCCGTCGTGTCTTGTTGCGTTCACCCCGTTTCTATTACAGCATGCAAGGTTCCTTAGAACCGGGAATGCAGTGGCAAGTTTTTTGACAGTTTAACAATCTGACGCGGCATTCACGGCAATCACAGCCTTTCACGTTTGCCTATTCCGTCTCACCGCATTGTCTCACGTCCATCCCGATTTGTCCACGGTACCCTGAAAGGTGACTGCCGTGGCCGCCGGGAACATGGTGTAATCGCAGCATAATAGTTTGACTGTATCCATGACAGCCACCTTGAGCATGGTGTGGAATTGCACTTAAAATGTCCACGAGAGGTGAATAGTGTGTATAATATTCACCTGCACTGTGTTTTTTGCTTGTTTTTTTTTTAATCTTCTACCCTGTCCATTTTTACTGAGTAGTTCTCAAATAGTTTTTATACGTGGATTTCTTTAGCGTATCAGTTTCCCTCCGTTTCCCCGAAACATAATTGTTAACTTTATCAGAGTGAATTGAAGGATTGATGAACATATGTTTCTATCCCACACGTTATGCTGCATAGTAATCTATTAGTTTTATCTTCATTAATTTTGATAGAATATGAAATAGCAGTTGAATTCAATTCAATTCAATTGACATTTCTTTTAGTCAGAATATTTTTAACATAACCCCGACGCACGACTTTGAAAACATTATGTGACAATTATAACGGTACAGGTTTGCATAGATAATTTTCAACGGAAATACGCATTTAAAGGCTATGGAAATTTACTTTCCTGGTTGGAGATGTTGCATCAAAAACATTCAAACTATCGTTGACGTAAATCTTATCGTCTCAGATGATAATTTAAATCAACTTTGTTACTCCCGTGTGGGTATAATGTGTAATTGCAAGAATCGAGTAATTCTCACCTTCTTGTTGATCACCATACGCTTAAGTAACAATAGATTACAGGAACACCACAAACACACAATCTCTCTTAAACACACGTATATACAGCAAGCGAACAAGAAAGCAAACACACAAACAGATAAAAACGCCATTCCTACCGCGACAGTTTTCCTCGTCCATTTGGTCTTGCGTACTCGTTTACCTTCAAAGTCGCCCCAATCTCGTGATGAGAAGGGGTATAGTTTTCGTGACCTTGCCCAAGCCTGTTGACTCAGTACTGTGCCACCATAGAGAATTCATCATTCATCTATTCATTTCAGTTGGCACAGAATATGCGCTGCTGTGATATTGATGAGCTCACGCCAACCTTCCCTATCTAGTGCCCGACGGGATGCAGCCGAGCAACCAAGTCCTGTGTATTATTTAATGTCGAGAGTCCAAATTGTTATTCGTCTCTCCACCTCCTATTGCCTTCCACTTTCCCTTGAATAAAAGTCCAAACAATTTCTTCTCATCATGTGTCCAAAAAGTCGGAACTATTGAGTGACTATCCCCTTGCATTAAGTAGCCCTGATCCAATGTTGTCTCGATCTTGATCTAGTCTAGTACCTGATCTTGTATGCTTTCCATTAATTAAATTCTTAAGATTCTATGGTAATACCACATTTATTTTCATTTGCATTCATCTTCTTGCAGTTAGCCTGTACCATTGCCCAAGTCTCACATCCATACAATGTAAATGTCGCTAAGGGAAATGGGAAATTCGTACCTTTAGTAACTGTTGTGCGCTAATGCCTGTGCTTCTCCAAATGGTTTGTATTTTCTGCAGTGCATACCTTGCCACAGCTACTCTCCTCCTGATTTCAACCATGCTGGTGCTCTCATTGTTTATGACCCCACACTTCCTCAGTTTTTTCCCCAATCTAGAATGAAATTCTCTTTGTTCACTCCATCTTTGTCAATTACCATGAATGTTGTTTTCTTCATGTTCAGGAGTAGACTGTACTTCTTGCTAGTGTCCTTTTCAAAAGTTCTAGCAGTTCCGCTTTACCCTTGACTGCGACTGAAATCTTCGCTGCCGGAGCTGTAATGAGCTCGACAGAAGTGTTCATGCGTTGTATAACCCCACGATGTAAACTGTGCTTGGAGAACAAGAGAGTGTATACACCACTGTTTTAACAATGGCATGAAGTGCTTATTTACATATAGTCCGAGAAGAACCTGGAACCGTGGAAATAACAGTCCATAAGACTCATACAGAATGTGTGGCTTTGGTTTTCATATTCGTGATACTGACGTGCTTTTCATGCTCATATTGAATTGTGAGTGTGTTAGTTTCTTCTTTAACTTCAAAGCATAAACGTTGAACATTTCTAAACGAAGGTACAAGTATTAATGAACGCACATCTAGTTAGAAGAGATCAAAAGACAGCCCGTAAAATAACTACTAAAGTAATAGACCCTACTTATTCCGAATTTGTGTCCATTCCTGTTTTGTTTAGCTTCTTCGTCACATTGAGCGTTGTGGCTAATCTCATTACTATGGTGCGTGACACAAGATTCTCACACTTTCTTCTACCTGGCACGATTCGGAAGTGACCGCCCACCCTCTATCCTGTTTTGCAAAGTGGTACAAATCCCTGAATTACCACTGCAAAGTCAAACTCAGGCATAGCTAAGGATGTATTTTTTAAGACGTCGGAAGGGCAGAAAAGGTCATCAGATAACAGTCCAAGGAGAGGATGGAATTCATTCGCGAATCTTTGATTTTGATTTTGCATTTGTTTGCATTCAGTTTGAGGGGTGTAAAACGTTGAAATTACATCATCAATAAAAGATTGTGTAGTAAACACAAAAATTATTTTTGATGAAGAATGTTTTGTTTTGTTTTGTTTTTTCTCTCTTTGGCTTAGTTTTGTTTTTGCTGCGATTTTTCCCGCTGATCCATTTCCCCACAATTTTGATTAAAGCAATAATGCATTTCATTTTTCACGGACGAAAGAATATGCGATTTTGACCATGCTGCCCTGATTCCAACATTATTCCCGTCACAGTGAGGAAATATCATGTCAGGAGATGCAGCTCAAATGAACACACCAACGACTCAGAGGTTTCGCCTCCGGCAGTATGAGTCTATTTTAGGATACCTTAAACACCAGCAAATTGGTATTTCCCCCAGTTGCAGGCAAAAGTATTATCAGTCGCGTACAGTTTATGAGCATTATTTCAATATGTATTCTGTGTGAATATTGGTTCATCATCATGCTCCCATTAAGACTCTTTGAATAACTTCATGGTCATGATATTATGACCTTGGTGTCATTCATGTACAGTAATTGTCATCTCATGTGTACATAACTACCGCACAACATGTTTTCATTATTCCCCAACACTTCATGACAGGATACTAGTATGTCGTTCTCTACCTTGGAAAAAGTGTAAGAACGTACTGACACGCACTAGATAACATTTAGAGTGCAATTCCTCACATGCTGTCGTGACATATAACGAGTAAAATCAGACAAGCAACTGTAAAACAAACATTCGTCAAAATTAGACTGAGTTTGTTTGTTCATTTTCCATCTGAGAAGATGGCTGGATTGCCCATATTCAGCTACGTTAGGGTGGGATTTCACGGAGCACGCGAACGATTTGCGAAGGACGCGAATGACAAAATCCAACATTCGGAAAAGTTTTTCTCCGAATGTTTTCCGACAATGAAGCCGAAAAATATTCTTGCGCAATTTGTGCGAAGTTTCCACGACGTATGTGCGAATGTCGTGTGTATCATTGCTAAAGTACAGTATGTTACGTACACGAAGAACACGCGACGGAAATGCGAACAACGGAGAGGTGGAAGCTGTCTTGAGTTGAATTTTTTTTTCTTTCCTCTATTTCTCCTTTCTTTTTCTCTCATTTCTCTATCGTGTGCTTGCCTACATTTTTTTTTCCTAGGACATATCTCCACTAGTAAAGCCTTTGATCTTTTTTTTTTTTTTTGCAGTTCCTCCAACACATAATCTCTATAGTTCAAATGAAATTTCACATACTTTAGATTAATTTTAAGTGTATTCTACGATTTTTTTTTTTTTGCATATAAAACATTTATTTCTCCTTGCTAGTCTTTAATTTCTTTTGTTACTATAGTTGTTAATAATTGTTTGATGTTTAGATGTATGTTGCGATTTTTATTTGTAGAGAACGTATACGTCATACATCCCCAAACGTGCGCTAAACGTTCGCAAGAATATCTCAAAAGGTACGCGAACAGTTTGCGATTACGTCGTAAAATGATCGGAAAAACTTCGCAGATTTCGCGTAACATACGCGAGACACATTCTCCAAAGTTTCGGAGTCTGTTTGGGGTTTCACGAACATTTTGCGAACATCACGCGTGTCTTGCGAAGGTCTTGCGCATAATGACGAGGCTTTAAAGACACTTTCGAGAACAATTCACGAGCAAATCACGACCAAGTGTGCGGAAAAGGTTCGCAAAAAATTTCAAACTTTTTTGAAATTCTCGCCGAAGTAAAAACGACATTCGCGAACAATGACGACGCTTCCGAACCCTCACGTTCGTTTGGCGATCTTTTGCAGACTAAAATACGAATGCTGGATTTTGCCATTCGCGTCCTTCGCAAATCGTTCGCGTGCTCCATGAAATCCCACCCTAAAGATGGTCTTCCATGGGGTCCAGTTGGATGTGAGGTGGGACCACTTCACCGGGTTAAATACCCTGCTCTTTGCGATGAATGAATGAAGCGGGATCTTCTACGTGCATGAGTTGTTAATTTCTCATACACGGGACCTCCATTTTATGTCCTTTCCGAGGGACAGAGTGTTTTGCCTCTTGCTAGAGGGGACGGTATGCTTACACACAACATTGCTCAGTCCAGACTCGGGTTCGAACCCGGGCCGCGTGATCGTGAGGCAGACGCACTACCAACTGAGCCAACTCACCGCCCTGTATGAGTATGAGGAGGTTACAGGATCTGAAAGTTTAAATTCATTTTTGTTTCAATTCAAATTCAAACTTTATTTTCCAAGTTCTTTTTTTTTTCCAACAGAATGTACAAAGTGATGTGTGAAATTGGACATGCATATTATTGAATGATACACACTGATATACACTGAGCGAAGTCCAAGATGACTTGGTCACGAAAGATATCCCTACATACATTATTCTGTTAAATAGATAGACTTGTAGGTGAAAATCTAACTGCGTGCGTTGGTTTAAGGAGTATACAGTAGTTACCTCCGCCAAGCAGTCAGACCGCAACGCCCTGAAAAGCCTTCGCATTTTTCGTACGCGTATGCATGGACCTCGCGGACATGAATATAATACGTAATAAGCTGGGAGACCACATTTTTAGAGTGTCTGTAAGTCTAAACGACATAAGCAATCTACATGATTTATACATCGATAAAAAGCTGAAGAGTTGTACTTTGATGAAATTCGACCACTTTAAAGGTTATGACAAATCAAATATACTTAACAAGGGATTTATAAAACATAAAATTTGCATATTTTTCACTTTTTTTGGGTTGTACACTAAACCAATGAAATAAACGTGGACCAAAATGGAAGAGGTATGAAATGAAAGGGAATATATCATTCCATGAAAATATAATAATTTCATGTGGACTGATTCTATGAACGGGTCAGGTTGCAGGATAAATCTTTGTGTCGTACAGTTCATTTCTGACGAATATGACAAGATTTCAGTTTGCCGCGAATGCGCGTACCTGATTGGTTAATTCCCTCTGAGTAGAGAGTGGTGGAGAGTTGAATGAACTTCGCGGAATGACAGCAAACGTGTACTGTACCTAACAGTAATACACTGTGTGTTGATGTGTGTAGGATCCTATGGTGTGTGTGTGTGTGTGTGTGTGTGTGTGCGCGCACACAATGTATGTATACGCGCTCGGGATCAGGCAACTGCAACTAAGATCTCCACGTAAACAACGAGAACAACACTCCACTCTGATCGACAGCGCAGCTCAACTTTGGCTTGGATTTTGTTTGCACAACTACATGTAGATAGAGTAATGTGCATTAATGAATAGCTTATAAATCAATAATAAAAGATCTAGCACATACTTTGCACACATGATCAGTTCTTTAGGGCTTTCTATTTTGTATTAGAATAATTATTCCATATTAATCCACTGTATACATCGCTGAATAATTTATCTAATGATACCCTGGGAGCGCATGATCATTCATGTATCTTAAATTGCCACACTATGGTTTTTACTCGGCGAGACTTTCAATTTTTATAGGTTTCTAGGCGATGGACCAATTCAGTTCTTACTGTGCTATCATAGCAAGTATCTCTAGAGCGTTTACTGTCATTGATGTGGTGATTCAACCTATGAACGGGTCGGGTGACAAGTGGTTTAATAGAAAGCCTTGTCATAATTTGTATCAGGGTCGTTTTAAAAATATCGATATAATGCAGGGATAAGAATTATGGTATCATAAGTTCATTTTTTATAATGTAAGCATTGAAAGGTGTGATTTATTTAAAAGATTCACAAACCATGTTAATTAGTCACGGATAGTAGATCTTTATGTCGTCAATAAGTGAATCTCGTCGACCATGCACTTCGTCTCTGAATATCTCGCAAAATCTCGGGTGCTGAAAAGGACATGCGCAAAAACCTGTGCGTACGATAAAGTTTTGATTTGAGCTCATTGACAGCCGCGTTGCGGACTGATATGGGTCTGACTGCAAGGGGGGAGGTTATGTTTTCGTTACCGTTGGTTTGTTCGTTCGTTAGTTAGTTAGTTTGTCCGTGTGCAAAATAAATCAAAATGTAGTTAAGGGATTTGGATGACACTTGCAGGAAAGGTTGAGAATGACATAAGTAACTATTAACGATTTACTTTTGGTAGTGATCCGAGAATTTTTGGGGAATTTATGAAGGTTTTTTTATATTTTGGCAGGTAGGGTCAATGACAATGACAATGACAATGACAATGACAATGACAATGACAATGACAATGTTTTTTTTTTTTTCTTATGTCACCCAACGTCAGGGTATTGAAGAAAATTAAAAATAAACACCGTAACAGATAAAATCAGTTAATTAATACATTAATACATTGTAAATTACATATATATACAAAAAATTGCATATTTACAAAATATACAAAATATACAGGACCCAGAAGAGAGAAAGAGAGTGAGAGAGAGAGAGAGAGAGAGAAGGAAAGAGAGAAGGAAGACAAACAGAACAGTTTTAAAAAAAAGCAGGGCAACAATAACGCAGATAAAAGCAATTTCAATAATATAAAACTAAACATTGTAAAAAGCTATATGTACATGAAAAAAATACAAATAGTGATATTAATAATTATTATTTCTTATGGAGCTTCATTATTTCCTTACAAAATGAACTTGGGAGTTCAGGCTGCGCGTATTTGAGGTTTTCATGCGCGCACTAAAGTGCGTGCTGTAGTTTCTGAGCTGCTGGGGCGAGGCGCGCCGCGCATCTGAGGGTTTATGACGTAACAAAGACTTCTATATTGGGAAATCGGGCGATTTTTCAGTGGGTTGAAATCACTGATCTCTATGGAAGAGCAAGATCATCGGTGGAAAGTAGCTGCTTGGCGGAGGTCTGCGCTCTCAGAGTGCTTTTCTAGTTAGTTGTGTGACTTGTGTGATAATATCAAACAGCGGTGCAGTTCAAGGGAAAAGGGGATTGGAAGTGTAGTGTGTCTGAAGCACAGGCATAGATTAAACGTCTCGTCATAATAGCCAGGGACTAATGTGTACGCTCAGAATAGTACCTCCGCATTGGCAATCTCTTAAAAAAAAAAGAAAAGATGAAAAAATCCTTCTTACCACTTTTGATAACATTCATGGTTTAGCACCACCAGGATGTAAGATATCCATACAGAAATAGACCTATTTGGACGCTGAGGTGACGCACAGCATTGGAAAGGCAAGCCCAGCCTTCAACCGACTGATTATACAGACTCTGGCAACACATAAGCCCTGTTTTAACAGACCTTACCCCGAAAACGTCGGGATAAGGTCCGGAGAACAAAATTCCTCGCCTCTAGCAATAAAACCGCAGATGCCGCCGATGAGGGCGAGGGGTACCGTTTTAACAGACACACACCGAAACTTTCTCCGGGTTAGTTTCCATGACAACCTACCCATTCTTGTTTTATGCGTAAAGTGCGGCCTCCCAACCATCGAGTTCTTTATCATCAAGTGCCATCTGAAATTGACAGGGCATGTTGTCCTCATGGAAGGTGCAAAGATGCAATGAAGCACAGGCAGCGCCATCAGAGAAGACCCTTCAAGAGGTGCAAATACACTCAGGAGACAAACTTCAAGAGCTGCGGCATCCCTGTGAATTCTTTGGAAACAATTGCCCAGGACATAGTTTTTGGAGGCACCAGTGTACATACGGCACAAAAAGGAAATACCGCTGATGGGTTTAATAAGAGAGCTGTTGTTATTCAGTCGAAGAAGGAGAGAATAAAACCTAGCTCCTCTGGTGTGGATTCCTTTCTTTTCGGCATCGTCGGTCTATAGGTTGTAAAAGGCCTTCATCTGGAATGTTATCCCATTACACTTCCGACAACCCCCGGCCCTTGACTCATCTCTTTAGACAGTTTTCGAATAAATTAGATATTCATATACATGAACAAGTAAATGCTGCAAAGACGAATCAGCCAGGGCCTAATACATATTGTACCTCATTTTACCTGCGTGGGATATATGCAAATTACTGTTGTAGGTCCTACTTTATACTGTCGCCGTTTCCGTTACCATAATTCACGTACACCCGCTAGCCGTAGAGCTAGAGGGGTACATTATGTAATAAAATCGTAGGCCAATAGTGAGGTAAAATAAATGAGAAACGATTTTGCATAGTACATATACAGTTATGCACAAGTATATAAGCAAAAGGAGAACTATAAGCTTACCTGGCTGAGTTTGCAGCAAAGTTGATTTCCTCTAAAATTTTCGGATGCTCTTCATCGTTGTGGGCTTGAAGCAAGATTTGCAGTCGTATCGAAGGTTGTGTCACATGTCTCGATTTCCAATACTCGACACCCAGGAGATGGCCTACTCTGTGGAAGGGGAAGATTTCTGATGTCACGTCTGCAGACTCAGATTGTTCACACCTCCGGCCTGTGGGGGTCTGTCATTCGAATTGACTCGATTAACGACTTCCAGCTAGCTGACAGATTGCCCCTGTCACTTGAAAAAGATTACGCCTTGCAGCCAATGCTGTAGCGCTCCATTCTCTTTCCGTCACTAGTCTCGTTATGATGAGGTAGATGTTTGCGGCCTTGACGGCTTGAATTCCCAATCTTTCTGCCACTTCGTATAACTGTGTGGACTATTTTGAAATCATGAAAAGTCCGATATGTATCTACAAGTAATACTTGCGAATCTGTCTAGACACGTGTGCTCAATATTTGTGCTATGCCCCTGAGAATAGTTTTCTAGTCGTTTTGTCATGAGGAAAGGTCTGTTATTACTGTAAATACAAGCATCATTGCGCATGTTTATTGTGACGGCCCCTACAACATTGAACAAGTTATGGAAGAGAAAATGTAACAGTCTACCCTGTTTTACATCTATGATTTATTGAATTGGTTTGTAAAACTGCATTTTTCAGAAAATCTTATTTTAACAAAATATCTGTTATTGTTGTGTTTTCGTTTGTACATTGTATTCTTGAAAAAAAAAAGTTGCAGAAATAAATCAAAATTGAAAACTTGAAGATTCAAAAGTATCATAAACGATATCAATTTGTCTTGAATACCTGCCCTACTATACCTTTAGGTGTCGATCCACAGTTAAAAATTTATGAAGTTCCTGAAGTGTGAAGCACGAGTTCAAAATTAATACAATTCCATACTATATGTGAGGCTTTCATACGTTTGTAAGTAGAGTAAAATTAAGCAATCAGAATGGTAGAGCTAGGTCGCATTGAATTCGGACCTGAATAAGATACACAAAATTGTACGTTTCCACTTAACGATGATAACAACAAAACCTATGCAAAACAAACGAGGGCGATAGGCTGTGTGTGTCACACAATTCTTAATTGAAGTAAATTTCATTTTATTTCACAAAGAGAAACTGTTTCATTCGAATTAAAACTCGATTGTGCCTACTAATGACGTTTGTGTTTTAGCTGTTTTATTGTTGACCCCCAAACGTGATTTTCTTTTTAATAGTTTGTGCACAAACTATCGGGAGAACTTATGGTTCGATACCATCATCATCTCAACTAATTTGTATTATGACAAGATGCGGGCAAGACATGTCAAAGTAATAAAAGTGTGCACAAACTAATGGGATAATTGGAGCTTTGACATCATCGTCACCGCAACTAATGTCCTTATGGGGTTGTTACCAGTGTAACTATCGGGAAGCAACAAGTTTAAGTGTAATTTCACTTACCTTTTTTTTTAAACGTATGTCGGGTTTGTCGAACTTGCAATATACCTTGGCTTTCTATTCGTCTCATTTTACTCCTTCGTTTCAACTTGAGCACGGAGTTGAATTATACTCACTTCTTGCTAAGAGAGAAAAAAATATTACATTCACCATGAAAGATCAAGCTTCTCTAGATGGAAAAGTTTCTTT
This sequence comes from Diadema setosum, assembly GCF_964275005.1. Classification (NCBI taxonomy): domain Eukaryota; kingdom Metazoa; phylum Echinodermata; class Echinoidea; order Diadematoida; family Diadematidae; genus Diadema; species Diadema setosum. The sequence continues at coordinate 22,883,583 of NC_092692.1, forward strand.
TTTTTTCAATTAATTTTGAAATCTATTTTGAAATTTGAAATTTAAGAAATTAAGTGCTAACAAATATCAGCGAAATCTAATTGCACATCACATGGCCTGTCTCTGTCACCTGAAGAAAGTGATGTGAGTGCGGTTGTCATCTGTTTTGCACATGTTTTGTTACTTACAATGTGAAAGAATGGGTTTAAGTTACTATGCTCAAGATAATGTAGGGAAAGTCATGTTCGTAATCTGCAAACAAATGGGAAGTTCATTCCCAAATGGGTTAGGAATAGGATTGCCAAACTAAAGACTTCTATTTTGGCGGAAATTTAGCGAAAATAAAACTGTTAATCGTCAAGAGTTTCGTTTGAACATGCGTGCATTATCTGCTGTAATGAAATATTCCATTTGATTCACCTGATATGTACAAAACGTCTTCTCCCCTTCGAGATGAATGTAATTCAAAACAATTAATCCATTATTCAATTCTTACAATAACCAAGCAAAACGTGAACCAAATGATGCAGCGGAAACTTTGTCGATGCTCTCCCTTTCTCCTTACATTCATACTTTACCATCTTCTATTCTTTGTTAAAACATTTCGCACGTCATGATAGAATCTTACTGACAACGTCCCTCCAAGTCTATCATCCTATGGTAACAAAAGCTTGTGGTGTGGTCCACAAATGAGGGAAAAGTCACGTTTGTCACGCGTTGATGTCTTTCGTACCACTCTCAATGTAAATATGATACCATTATTCCTTTCTCTGAAATCCATTTCCGCGCCAATTTGGCGTGTAAAAAGCAATGGGATCTCTCGTGAAATCGTCTGGAAGCACGTCTTGTGAAGCTCTTTTCTTTTGAATGTGTGTATGTGTGTGTATGCGTGTGTGTGTGTGTGTGTGTGTGTTCGCGCGCATTTGTTTTGTTCGCACATTTTTCCCTTCATCCCTAGAAATGCCTCTCTCTCTATTAAGATGTGTGACTTGTTTTCATCACATTATTCGACGGGAATAAACAGGTTTCTTCCATTTATTTATTATTTTGTTGAGAACTGAGGATTTACCCGTTCCTTTTCCATTCAAACTATACAGAGCAAACGGGATATTGTAGATGGTGCATCTCACCACAGACATCAGCAATCAAACGCTATTGTGAAATTCGCTGCATCGCTTATATCCTTTGTTTTCTTCATGACCACAAGTAGTTACAAATTCTATTTAGAAAAAAAAAGGGCACATTGTGATAACGTATAGTACTGGATAGACCCCTGAACGTGACAATTCAGTGGTTCAAGTCGTTCAGAGGAAGGTCCACGAATAAGATAGTGTACAACTGGGAGTTGTAGTAACGGAAAGACCTTGTGACAAAAACAATTCAAATACTTGAGAGGGCATGATAATGATTTTATGATTAATATGTTTTCATTGCAGAAAATCATTCAGCTGAAAATCATTTCTGATTCGAACTTGGATTGATGCAGCACATAAAAATGTTCAAGCCCCATTACTTTCTGACTCTTCCAACGAGATGAAACTGTCACTTAAACTTGGATTTGAGTTGCACTTTAGCCTCTGGGTTTTGTTTGTTTGTGTGTTTGTTTGTTTGTTTGTTTTTAACGACTGCCCAGCACAGTCTGACCACTCGTTGAATGATGGTCATTGGATTTGCGCCAAATAAAGACAGTGAGTAAAGTGAATCCAAATGCGACATGGGAACGCCCTCACACACGTCGTTGATTTAATAACGCCCACTCCGAGAACTCCTCAATTAACTCATCCGCCTCGTTAGTTGTTGTTGTTGGGGGTTTTTTAATCACAAAAGGTGGGCTGAGAATTTGTATCAGATTTTTTTTTTTACAAATTTTATAATGTCTTATTTTATTGGATTCTTAAGGTTCGTTATGATTGAAAATGTTTGCAAGTTTCATTTTATGTGAGCTTCCAACTAAATGCAGCTTTTGATGTGGTCATGTCCATTGTGTGTAGAGGATTTCACTAATTGTAATATGGGAGTGATAAGCTGTTCACGAGGGTGGTCACAGCTTGCGAAAACGAGATTGGTAAGTATTGATGTCTTGTGTAGCTTTGGAAGGATTTAGTCGTCATTGAGCATTTAAGGTACTTAAAGCTGAAGAGTACCTGGCAAAGTTCTACAAGTAAAGCGATTACGAATTCATCTCGTAGCTTGTCAAGGGGGCAAGGAAGTCGGATTGAATTTGGAAGGTTGCGGAGAGCAAACATCATTACCTTCTCTATTACGACTAAGGTGGATTTGGCATAACACTTTCTTTGTGGATGCATCGCGGCAAATTACAGTAAATCGTAGACAGAGAGCAATGCCTTCAAATAGATCCTTCTCAGCAAAGAGAAGATGGGTTTTCCGCCGTTATTGTGCGGTTTGCTGCAAACAGGCAGCCTAGACACTAGGGAAAATCGTGCCTGAAGCGTGCTAAGAGAAATAGATCTTCGACCACCGTGCATGTATTGAAAGTTTTCGTACGGTTCTTTCTGTAGCCTGTGTGTGACACAATGGCTAGCACTGTTGAACAGTACTCATTTATTCGTGTTCAGACACTGAGCTAGAGTGCTTGTAAAGTACAAAGTGAAAGTAATGAATGGACCACAAAGTGAGAATTTACGTTTCTGCTTTGTTCTGTCGTGATGGTAAAATTCATTGTATGATCTTTAAAGTTTGATTAGATAAAGTTCATGCTATAATTATCTAAAGATACATGGAAGAGAAATGATTTCGCAAAGATGTGTCTTCTTGCTCGCATGCAGTAAGAGTAAGCTTCTTTTTGTTGTTGTTTTAATTAGTGGAAGAAGAATTCAGTTAGAACAGTACAAACGTGAAATGAATTGCATTGTTAGAATTCAGTAGCAGGGAGATGCTATCCGAAGTAGTGACATTTATCATGGGTATTGTTTAATGACATTCAAAGGTAGAAAAAACAACAAAGGAGAAAAGGCGGTGCGAGTATATAAATGGCAGATATATTCATGTGCATAAATCATGATCCGGATGAGAGATATGAACAATGACTTTCTTTTCTTTAGACCATGTAAAATGACAATACATAATATTGCGTATTCACTTTCATGTACTAGTACTTTCCTTTTTCTCTCAGTGAAATAATGAATTAAATGGAATAAGATATTTTAGCATATCAACATATTCTTATCGAAGAGCCTTTAAAAACAGCGATATGATAAATATGAATCAAGAATGATGTGTCAAAATGTCTGTTGTACAGGGCTTCGCAGTTTGAGATCAATTTCAGTGTACAGAACACGGATGCTTTTAAGCAGAGTACGGCGCCATCTTGATTATTGGTAATATAACTTTCACAGCTGGTGGACAAGATGTGACCATTGAGACCTATATAAAATTATGACAGAATAAAGGGTATTTACCCGTTGTAGAATGTTTAAAGGGAGGTGGTGGTTCTGATGTTTTGTCTTATTTTATTCCTTGTTCCAGAAATCAGTTGCCTTAATTTCATCTAGTATCATTGAACTAAACTTTCTTTTGAATTAGGTCTAACTTGCTCTTAATTATAGAATTGACTGCAATCAAAATAACGTAAAACCAAATGTCGCTCTTCACATTCTGTAAATTCTTGATTTTGACTCGATTCTAACGAGTCTTACTCTTCTGCTCAGTTTGCTTGCTTTCTTGTCATTATTGTCAACGTTAGTATAGAGTATTGCTTACCCTATAGGGATTAAAATTTCTTTCACTAGAAACGATACCAAAATTCGTCGTTGATTTTATCAACAGTGTATTTTTAGTGAATTATTAGTGCTTTTTTTTTTTCATGGAGGCCGTATGGCCCTAACACCAAGTCCTTTTGTTCCATGCACGCATTCGTTCTTCAGCCTGTCGTAACTTCATGAGGCCAAATTAAATTTTGCAGACTATTATGCGTGTAGGCAAGAGAATTATGAGTCATCGGAAGATTTGGTTACTGGCATTCGACGCCATGCTCTGCAGCGTAAATGGGTCGGGAGAAGACGAAGTGCACTTTCCATGTGTTGATACGGCCTGTCTTATATTAACGCAAAATTAAATCCACGCATGATCCAAGAAATTGTAGTAGTTGCACTTCGCATTTAAAAATATCATAGTGCTTCCCTGTCTCCCCGTCAAGGTCGTACTTAGGAAAACATACTCATTTGCATCCAGAGTAATATGTTGACAATTTGAATACAGATAATGAGACCTGATGGGCTTCTACTTCTCCTGGAATGTTTGCCTGAGAGACACACAAAAGAAAATTAAAATGTCATTGTAACGTTTGTTTTCCCTTTGTATGATATGTCAGTGACCCATGTTTTCTATTAACAAAGTTCATTATTATTGTCGAAAGATGTCAGTCCCAAAACAAACGCCTTTAGAGTACAGCTGTACATTCACGACTATAATATGATATTGTATATTTTGCAGTGCCATTACATGTCAGCTGTCATAGTAATCATATTTGCACAAGACAATAGAAATACTGAATATGAGTGAGTGTGTTCAACTGGACATGGACCTTTCATCAAATATCGCAAACAAATAATGCATTAAAGCATACGAATCGTCGATCAAGATGAAACGAGCATCTTAATGATCGTGTTCTAAATGTACTGACAGAGGAAGAAAAGACAATTTGACTTAGGGGAAGGGAGGTGAGGGTGGGGAGGGGAGTTTACCTATGCTGGAGGATGTCATCAAACCATACGAAATAAGTTGCTTGGAGTTCTTAACAACAAATGGGATCCCTACCGACGACCATCCATTCATTCATCACCCGAAACTCTGCAGTTCACTTTCTGGCCCAAATCATATTTCCCCGCAGCTATGAATTTTCGCGTCGCCTTGTCCAATTTTCTGTTGGCGTCACCCTTTCATTTTTTTTCTCAGTTCTTTTGTGCATGACATATAAGAAGTGAGCGTACATGGTGGGCACGCCAGGGATAGGTGTATTATGCCTCAGTTTTTTGACCTTTTTATGAAACTAGAAGGTAAAGAGAAATAAAGATAGAGAGAGAGAGAGAGAGAGAGAGGGAGAGGGAGAGAGAGATGATTTTAGCAAATTCTTGATCAGTACATTGGAAGTTGCAAGATTTTTATATTCGGAACTTTAAAGATATACTGAAACAACAATACAATTATGAGATACAAATTTGGCCCCGATATCAATGCCTCACAACCCATCATCTTTTGTTTCTTAATGAAAACTGTTATGACAAACACGTTTTACGGGTTCATAATGTTGCGATAACAATTAGTTTGTCCTTCCTTTAAAATTCATTTACAGTTTCTAGGTTATTGCAAGAATGGTTTGATTTATTCAGTTATAATAATTTGATTACATTCGTGTAGATTTAAAAAAGAATGATCACCTCATCTTGCGTGCATATGGATTGTAAGCAATGTAAGCAGTTAGAATATAACCGTCATATTATAAATTCAGAGTTTGATTGAATTTGTACTGTGATTAATTTTCAATTACCTATTCATTGTATTCAACTTACAATCGAAAGGATAATGGATTGAAATGTGCTGCCAGAACACGCCTCTTTGAAACTTATGCACCCTGTTTACAATGAAAAGAATGTACGACAAGAAGCCGATTTCTCAAAACTTGCCTTGGTGCTTTTATTCGGAACGAGAAGGGTAGCAGACGACTTGTTTCGAAGAGAGAAGAAAAGACAACCTGCTAAAGCTCAGATAAGCAAGCGTCTTGTTTGTTGGATAAGAAAAAAATGGAAAGACAACCATAACAAGCCTTGTTCCAAGCGTAAAGGGAAACAGGACTACATTCGCCCATTTAGATCCAGGGTAATATCATGTGTTTAGGTAATAATCTTGCTTTGTTTTTCTTAATTTTTTTTTTGTTAAATCCCGCCCATACGAGGTCATAGGAATTCATCAATTTTAACAAGATTATACATTGTCTCCCTCAACCCATAGGAGGATCTCTTTATCACAACAGTATAATTACAAATTACTGCGTAGTTAAAATGGACATGAACAAAGATCTTTTTGCTGCCCCTCAGAATAATGTAACCAGTCTCAGAAGTCAACATACATCACACCACGATAAAATTACTCAGGTTCAATCTATAAACCAATGCCCTGTTCGATGGCACATTGGTCACTTGACACTAACATTGTATAATTTCAGTGTGTCAGTCATTAACTTGTGAAAATTGCAAGCTCAGTAGCGCTGATTACTACCAATTACTGTCCATTTCGCTCGTCTGGGGGGGGGGGGGGGGGGGACGGGGAGGATGTTCCTCTCAGTCTGATCTTCTCTCCCCGTTCATGGAGAGTCCGCCAGACTCAGAAATGGCGATAGGACTACCTCAGTTGCTGTCGAAGAGGGAGAGCTTAGCAGTCGTCACTGACGAAACGGAATCGGCCCACTGAGTTCCACGCTACCGACTGCGCAGGTCGAGTTGATGATTATTGCGGATATTTGCATTCGATACCATCGTCAGGGTCAACGAGGTCATCGTCCTTTGAACCGACCGAAGAGCGAGCTTCAGTTCGCACTTCCTCATGACAAGGCTGTCACCCGGCTCGTACAAGCGGGGCACCCATGTTGGAGTCATTAGGCAGTCAGCACTGGGACCTTCAGATCGCTATCACCACTAAGGCTGCGATTGGCATTGGTCTCGTTACACTTTGAAATATTTCTTGTTTTGACGGGTAACTCTTGACCCTGGCCTGCAAAGTCTAATCAAAATGGAAATAGTGGTAATATATATAACGTTGGGAGCGTAGACATTACACTAAGATCTGTTGGCAGTGGAATTGAATATCACGGTTAATGTATCCTCCGTGCTTCCGCGAACGAGTTCAAAGTATACGAAAGTTTGACAATGTTTTGAGAGGTGCTGGCTGACTTCCGTGACAGTTTATTTTCCAGTTCTCTGCAAGTGACATATAATTTGAACTAACTTACCAAAAAGTGCGTAGGTACTATACACTATTTTTATGTAAAGTATTTTTAATCGATGTAGCGATTTCTGGAGAAACTGATACTCTGTAGGCATGGTAGGACCGACGTGATGCACAGCCCTTGTCTGGATGGGGCTGCGTTTCTAACATCTTTTGACTCATTATGCAAAATATATTTTGTATGCACACAGTGATTCAGTGTTGTTTCAAGCTATACTTACTCAGTCTCAGTACAAGGCCACAGTGATTTCACGCGTAAAGTGCTCCATTTCATGGTTTGGGACACAGCGAAAAGTTGTCAAATGCAAACTCTGCGCGATCTTAATCTACGTGATTTGCGTTATGGTGGCCTAAATCATATACAGCCCTTACACACACTCTCTCCCTCTCTCTCGATTATTCTATATTCTCTACCTTTGCGTTATTACTTTTTCCCCTCACGACATTTCGATGTTCTTTTCTCCCAACAAGCTCTCTGATTAAAGCACTTAAAGTACAACTATCGACCATCAAAGTCGCCAAAACGTCATCAAATACGACTGTAGGTTGTCACGTGTTGCGTAAATGAAGTGGGAGGCTGTATGCCACTAGTTTCCAACACGCCAAAAACATAATTTTTTAGGAGTTTGGGAACTTTTATGGATGCTTAAAAGTGTCACCCCAGTGTCCAGATAATCAACTCGTCATGTCGACATCCAGTAGGAAAGACGATCAGATGACAAGATCTCGGATCTCTTCATCTTGACATCCTTATGTAGAACAGATGATTAGATGACAAGATCATAGATCTTGTCATTTCTACATCAATTAACATTAATTACTGTTATGGGACAATACAAATGTCAATAGTCTCATACAAAGTCCCAAGTGTTGAAGAAAATATCAATTTCGTATCATGCGGTGAGTGAATTTGCTCCCCAAGTGTTGCAGGTGTGTCACAGATGCAAGACTAAAGGCATAGTTTACCATTTGCAGATGAAGCAGAAACCAAGCTTTAGTGCTTCAAAATAGTTTTAAAATGTGAGTTAGGGATAGAAACACCCAATGTAAAAATTTGAATCAGTATAATCAATATCAAGTATTGTTGAATATACAAAATATGAACAATAGTTATAATAAAAATGTTTCTAGACTAAACCGTCTACAGTTACGGTTTATTGAGATAAATAGTGATATCTCCCTAAATTGTAGACTTTATTGCAAAATTTTCAAATGGTATGACGTTTTGTGATACAAGTGACGAACACAATATTATTTGTGCATCAAATGTGATAACTCGAACCTTTTTAAAATCACCGCTCCCAATGGTAAACACATTGCAGTGCAATCAGAACAGATGTGTGCATACACACGAGTGTGATCTACTGACCGGCTCTTGCATATTGATTCCAAGAAAATGGCTGCGATAAAGGATAAAGCTGTTCCCACTGTCGGCAAAGAAGTAAAAGAATCTTTCTGATATCGCAGAAAATTACCTCCCGAGCTCCATGACTGGTTTCTCTACCAACAGGTAGAGTGGCCCACATTTCTACAAGCTTGTCTTTTACGTAGGCCTCTGTTTTCCAATAACACAATTATTTGAACATTAGTTTCGCATGTATATGTATATGTATCTACTGTTGTATATATTGTATTTTCCCTTGAACTTGTATCAACAGAAATGTGCTTTTGGAAATACAATCTTATTTGAATTGAATTGAACAGGAGGGCTTTCAAAACTTTTCCATTGCCCAATACGATCATTTTGGCATGGTAAAAACAAGTTCTTGTTGTCGTGACACGTTTCTATATAATATTATCTACATGCTCATCAGACGAAGGAGGGGAAGGAATTGAAAAGAAAAACACCCACCAACAACAGAACAATAAACATATATAAATATATATATATATATATAAAGGAGGAGGAACAGTAAGAGGAATAATAATGTCAAAGCTACGCACCGATTTTCTCCTTCCTTTCTCATATCTCACATATGCAAAATTATCCAGGAGAAGCCAAAAAGCTGTTGTAGTGGTGACTTCTTTCACAAAAAAAAAAAAAAAAACATTATCCCAATTCACCGCTACGTGAATCTCATTAGAAGATCCAGCTGAGGCACGCGGCTGGTTATTATTCATAACTCTCTGCCCCAAAAAGGAACGTGTGCATAAAGTCAAAGAGTTGAAAGGTTGGTCCGTTGGGTATTCGAGCTTGGGTCTGCCTGAACCGCTATGACGTTTCCGTGGCCGAGCGGTTAAGGCGTTGGCGTTCCATGCCAAAGACCCGGGTTCGAGTCCCGGCGGAGACCAATTTTTCAACTCTTGCGCTTTTCCGAAAAGGAGGAACAGTAAGAGGAATAATAATGTCAAAGCTACGCACCGATTTTCTCCTTCCTTTCTCATATCTCACACATATATATATCTATATATATATATATATATATATATATATATATATATATATATATATATATATATGTATATATATATATATATATATATATCTTGGAATTTTCCACGTGTTGGACTTCGAATGTTGTAATTATTAGAAGAAAGAGTCTCAAGTACGCCATGGATCCAACGATTACAAAAAATTTTTATTACAAAATTTTCGGTCTGCCTCAGACCTTCGTCAGTGCAAAGACAATGAAGACATCATTGTCTTTGCACTGACGAAGGTCTGAGGCAGACCGAAAATTTTGTAATAAAAATTTTTTGTAATCGTTGGATCCATAGCGTACTTGAGACTCTTTCTTCTATATATATATAATATATAATATATATATATATATATATATATATATATATATATATATATATATATATGTATATATATATGTATATATATATATATATATAATATATATATATTATATATATATATGTATACATACATACATACATACATATATGTTATTTCCCGTCCCTCTATTTTACCATAATTTCGCAAAAGGGCACAATGTAGATAATAAATCCTCTGCAATCTCACAAAGCAAAAAATTCAAAAATACAAAATTCAGAGCTTGTTCACTGTCGTGATCATTACACAATCTCTGTTCTGCTAAAATCCTGACATTTTTTCCTATGCAGATGACTGTTTGCAAAATGTATGAACGACTCATGCTACGGGTTATTATGGATATTGTATACTTACTTAAGTTTATGTACATCTGTATATCAGCTTTAGATGTGACTTATCACGTTATCCCTTCCTTATATGACGTGTCTACGCCACTGTTCATACGAACCGTACGAAGAGAAGTTGACTCTCTTTTTCATGAGATTTGGTTATATATTTTAGATGCACATTCAAGGTACATCATCTCTCCAGATTAAAATTGGGAATCAACAATGAATTAAAATTTTACACATGGACATATAAAGACATTGCTCGAATCCTAACTAGGTCCTACATATTATTCTGACTATCAAGTTTGTCCCGAGTTTGAACTATGTTTAATAATCTATAAATCATAGGGTTAAACTGCCATTTTCATTTTCGTTGTACATCAATATCATGAAGAGTTGGAATCCTCCCTCCCTATACGCACCCTCTCCGACTGTTCTCTCTCTCTCTCTCTCTCAAAAAAAAAAAAAAAATTGTTCACATACCTTAAGACACCTGAAGATTTCTCCGAGAGAAATACACTTGCAATTACCAATGCTTTCCATCATAGAAAACAATCATGAAAACTTTTTTTTTTCTTTCAAAGCAGTTCTCTTGTCAGCGATGTCACCGACAAAGAAAATGTCAAAATTTGGCGAGCAAGAAACCATTTCCGGTTGATTGATATCTAACTCTGATTTCACAAGGAAGTGTTTATGCAGGAGTAGCTCACAAATTAAAATCATCAGTTACCCTTTTCCCTAGTGTTTTCAGTTGGAGTGTTATCATTTACTTGACCGTCTTCGACATACTCTCCTTCCCTTCGCTAAATAGATGGCACGCGACCCAACCCCCCCCCCCCAAAAAAAAAATGACACATGGATTACGTTGACATTCACATACACGTCTCTGTGTGTGTAAAAGTAAACACACTCACTCAC